>NC_060119.1:102024449-102330561 GCF_021461395.2 Schistocerca americana
GTATGGCGAGTACACACTCTAACCTTGTATACCGGTAACACAACCAGTCTGTAGTTGCAACACTTCTTTATTTATTACACATACACCTGAATTCATCAGCAGTAATGAGGAATTAACATAATTTGCAAATCAAGGCCCTATCCACAATTAGTATTTAAAAATGCACAAAATGAGTATAAAGCATTGTAGAGCAGAGAAACAGCTTTGTGTGTGTTTATGTTCATAAATTTACTGACTTCTTTTATTCAATTCGATGAACATCTGATGGACGCGAGTAAACGTTAATCTATTACGATTTCACAAACACACAATCCAAAGGGTGAACTTATACTCAACTTTGGGCAGTAGAAAATCTTCTGCCTAAAACAAGCCTCTCGTTGAATGGAACAGAGAAGTCACACGTTAACAGCGTCCTGATGGTCCTGAGTTCAAATCCTGAGACTTCTGTCACACTGCAAGCTCGCAGGGCGAGGTTTACTCGCGTCGACCACTATGCACATTTCTGAAAACAGGAAAACATGAGTGGCAGACACACTGTAGTATATACAAGTTACACAAATATATATATATAAAAGCCGTACCTTGATGTAAACATATTACAAGTTATCCCATGAACAGAATTAAGGAGCTTAGTTTCCTTTGATGAAAAAAACATCTAGATACTAAGTACCTAACGTGACAATCCATATGCACAAGAAATTATTAAGAAACACCAACTACCACTAATTTGCAAAACCAGAAAATTCTAAATCTATAACTAAATTAAGAAATGATGTTCAAGTGAACCAGCCACTTTCAGCATGCCACTAAGCACCAAATCCAAATTTACAAATGCGAGGCACTATTTCTAGCCACTTTAGTAACATAATTTCATGGCCGTTCCAGAAAATAACTCACATCGCCACCATTGCAGTGAATGTTTTGCTGCCCACTAGCACAAGCAACTGCAACAGTCAACAGTCCTTAAGTACACAATAATATTCACTGTATATAGAAGGAGAAGCCCACCATGAAAGCCTGGTGATTAATTTTTTCTTCTTCATGTGAGATTCCCACACCATCCATCCACGTAGCTCTCGAGGTATTAGCAAATCCTGATCGCCACTGGCCAGCCGTGTCAATACAACTTTAATACTTTTTGGCAGTGGCCCATGCTTCTTCGTTGCTCCAACTCAACTGGTCCTCATAGCACATGGCCGTGCCATGTGACATGGTGTTGCCAGCTCCCCTCAATGACAACATCAAAAGCACATCATGTCACAGACTGACTCGGCTCTTGCATGGACCCACTCTCCTCGACTTGCGCACATGAGCCACCATAAATAGCTAGCCTCAAAGACGCAAAGAGAACAAGACACAGGGACAATGATCAAAGATGGAAGTAAGAATCAATATTGCCTGGTGCCAGAAACCCACTGGCTCACTGTCGACAAGGGATCTCAGATTGATTCCATATTCCTAGATTTCCAGAAGGGTTTTGATACCAAATTCTCCGCAATATCCTTTCTTTCAGGAGTGCTAGTTCTGCAAGGTTCACAGGAGAGCTTCTGTAAAGTTTGCAAGGTAGGAGACGAGATACTGGCAGAAGTAAGGCTGTGAAGACGGGGTGTGAGTCATGCTTGGGTAGCTCAGTTGGTAGAGCACTTGCCCATGAAAGCCAAAGGTCCCGAGTTCGAGTCTCAGTCCGGCACACAGTTTTAATCTGCCAGGAAGTTTCATATCAGTGCATACTCTGCTGCAGAGTGAAAATCTCATTCTCGTTTTGATATCGTTCTGCACAAGTGACTATTAATCAAACTGCGTGCATATGGAGTATCATATCAGTTGTGTGACTGGATTCATGATTTCCTCTCAGAGAGGTCGCAGTTCACAATGGTAGACAGAAAATCATCGAGTAGAATGGAAGTGATATCTGGCGTTCTTCAAGGTAGTGTCATAGGCCCTCTGCTGTTCCTGATTTACATAAATGATCTAGGTGATAATCTGAGGAGTCCCCTCAGATTGTTTGCACATGATGCTCTAATTTACCATCTAGTAAATTCATCAGACAATCAATTCCAATTACAAAATGATCCAGAGAGAATTTCTCTATTGTGCAAAAAGTGGCAATTGACACTAAGCAAAGAAAAGTGCGAGGTCATTCACATGGGTACTAAAAGAAATCCAATAAATCTTGGGTATACGATAAATCGCACAAATATACGGGCTGTCAATTCGACTAAATACCTAGGAATTATAATTATGAGCAGCTTACATTGGAAAGACCATGTAGATAATATTGTAGGGAAGGCGAAACAAAGACTGTGCTTTGTTGGCAGAACACTTAGAAGATGTGACAAATCCACTAAAGAGACAGCCTACATTACACTTATCCATTCTCTGTTGAGAGATTGCTGCACATTATGGGATCCTTTGCAGGTACAATTGACGGAGGACACTGAAAGTGTGCAAGGAAGGGCAGCTAGTTTCATGTTATCGTGCAATAGGGGTGAGAGTGTCACTGACATGATATGTGAGTTGGAGTGGCAGTTACTGAAACACAGCAGTTTTCTTTGCAGCGAGATATATTTATGAAATTTCAATCACCAAGCACTTAAGTGCCTGGCAGAGTAACCATGTAGGTGCAGATGTAGATATAGATGAGAACCTTGTGCCTACTATCAGATTACAACTCAGTTTATCCCTAACACATATGCACACAAAATATCATCAGATAGTACAGGATGCTATAACGATAATTGTTGTTAAAAATAGATCAGAAATACAGTTTCCTATGATACATATTATGATGAATACTACTCTGAAAGTGGAGAAAAATCCCAGAAAGATTGGTGATCTGTGGCAGATCTGTACCCTAGAACATTACCTAAAATCATACAGCTTGGTACAGGAACAATGTAGTCAAGAAAGCAAGAGTTACATGCTCTGATTTTACTTGCTGCTGCATTGTGAAGTTCATCTGTAATGGACATGGACTTAAAACTGATTGCACCTGACCTCCAGCCAGAGAATTTTTAATACTTGCAACAAAAAATACAATAAATGGTTAACAATAGAATACCACAATACAATACAAAGTGATGTCTCCTCTGGATCTTTTTAAATGGACCCATTAGAATTTAGTTGATGCATTTTAAAAGTTGAAGGTTTAATCATTGCTATTTTTTTTTACAGTCGTATTGACCAACTAGGATCACGTTAACAACTTCAGTTCCTATTCTTCCTTTGTTGTTATTTCCTATTTTTCCAGTATTCCCTCATTTTCTCCCCATGAAGTCTCTTCGTTTCTTCTGTCCATGTTGTTCCCGATTTTTTATTTCTTCTGCTTTGAAAGTCTTCCAAATTTAGTATTTTGTTTTTAAAACAGTTTCTTTCTGCTATTTCTGATTCTTTGATGTTGTTTCTTTCAAGATCTTTTCTTACTTCTGTAATCCATGCTGTTTCCGATTTCTTCTTCCAGAAATATATTATTATTTATGATGTTGATAATTCTGATTACTAGATTCATCTGCTTATTTACTAATATTAGGAACATTATGAGCCTACATTATGTGGTAGGTAAAATGTTGGCTGCAAATTACTTACCTTATATGAAAAAATTCCAATCTTACATAAACCACGGTTTTACATGTTATGCAACACAATGCCCTGTCACTGGCTAATGGCCACAGCTGCAATTCTGTGTTTCAGGAAGTTAAATGAAAATTTTCTCCAACAGGGCTTGATAAAAAGTGTAGGTTCTTGTTGCTGATCCACTTTCCAATGATCCCTCTGACCTGCAAATTACATCTGCATGTGAACATGGGTGCAGGTAATGGTAATTAGAAGTTGAAAGAACAATCTCATCTTGAGTTTTATTCTTGAGAAAATACAATAATGCTATTTCCTGGCCTAGTACTATTGTGAGTAATATTACTATTGTCCACAAATCAGACAGTTTAGAATGATTATAACTTGTTTTGCATCACATTAAAAAGAGACTAAATGCCTTTTTGTTTACCTTACAAGGTGATTAATGATTGAGAGTAAATTCTTTTCTTTGCCCCCAGAGCCGAGGTATAAAATGATGGGCACCTTGTCTGCTCCAAGGCAGTAGACATACCTGGAACAAAGAATGTGCATGTTAGACAAAATATAAAAAGATATACCTCACCAGCCAGACATGGTCTGGAGTATATTCAGGAACAGATGTAAATGAAAAATTCGGCAAATTTATGACCATATTCAAACTAAAATTTGACGAAACATTTCCTAAAATAACACATACTTTGGGGAGCCTCTCAGAGAAAACTGGGTAACAAAAGTAACAGAATCCTCTCAACACTCAAATACCTCAGCTATAGCAAAGATAATGAGGGGTCCCAGTCTTCTCACAGGTTTTCCTCAAACACAAAAGGACATATAGGAAATTGCTGCAGGATGCAAAAGGAATTCAAATTAGTAAGGGCACACAAGTGTTCAACAATAAGAGCAAATCAACAGTAAATATAGTATAAAACAAGATACTGGTAGCACAAAGCCAAAACAGACAAATACAAAAACAAAAAAATAATGGTGATTAAATAAATAAGCCTAAGGATCTGTATGCCTTTATAGACAGTTACTTTAGCAATGTAGCAACCAAAATGCAAGAAAAGTTACCAAACATACAATATATAGCTACAAATAACTATGTGCCTCACATAATGCTGCTGCTGAAACGGAAGAGGAAATCGTTGTGACCATGCCTTAATTTAAGAATAAATTCTCCACATTTCTAAATGAGGCTCCTGTGTGTCTACTAAGAGACTGCATTAGCAGCATAAAAGCATCTCTAAAAGGTATTACAAATAAATCATTCACATTCAGTTGCTTCCCTGGTTACATAAAGCAAGCAAAAGTTCTTCCCATCCACAAAAAAAAAATGTTATAAGGAAAATATAGAGAACTACAACCCAACTGTCTTCATTTTCAAAAATAATAGAAAATATTTTGAAAAACTGACTTATGGATTATTTAAATAAAGATCAACATCTGTGGAAAGGATGGTTTGGTTTAGATCTTACCTAGCAAACAGGGTGCAGCAGTACAGATCTCTGAAATTTCAGATGGCTGAAAATATTTGGTATTGAGATAATTTAAATAGGAAGTACAACAGGCACATTCTTACACATAATAGACACAATTGTTCACTAAGTTAACAGTTATTGACAGCATTGTTGATTCAAGAAGCTCTTGACAGGAAAGATCACAATGTCACAAAATGCCCATTGTAAGGAGACCACTTAGTCACAGTAAAGGTCTTGTTGCAAGAGCAACCACTGAAAAACACTGTAAATAGTCCACTGCTCAGGTGACCACTGCACTCATTGACACATCCTGTCACACAAGCTAACACTAGTTTCAGTACAAGATCTGTCACTTGTGTGACAACTGACATCACAGCATATCACATCACACAAGTAACCACCTTATACACTTCACAATCCATCACTTGGGACACCATTGAAATCACAATGCATCCTATTACACAATCAATAATCTGCCCGAGGACATACAATGAATGGGCATATTCTGTCTTGTGCGTGTGTGCATATGCATTACATGCAGGTTGGTCGAGTGAAGTTGCAGCAGCAGGAATACACTAAAACCTCTGCTCCCTAATCATGCTGGACCCCCTCAAAGTGGGCACACAGTGGGATGGAAATATTTTTGATATAACCTAGACACCAAACTTGCAGCCTCTGTTGTTTGGGTCCTGTATTCTATTTCTACGAAGGCTGGCACACCAGCTTACTAACACTGCTGCAATGTGGTCAATGCTGTAAGCTCACAGCCTGACTAACTGTATTTTCAGTGCTACCTTTTGGCCTGTGCTGTAAGTGCATGACTTGGCTAGATCATAGTACTGTGTCTGGCCAAACTGTGAAGTTTCTGGTTGCAGTCACTATCCCAAACAAGGGAGTAGCAGAATGTTCAGGCAAATTGGCCTGGTTAACACACTTGACACCCAGAGTTTGATTGGACCAGTGGTTGTGCTAACTGGGGAGATAGTGGCAATGACATCTGAGGGGAGTGCATAGAGGTGGGCTCAGATGGGAAAGTGTATATCAGCTTTACATGGCCCAGTGACTCTGCCTGAGTGTTCCCATTTATGTAAATTTGCAGGATATGACGACCTCGTCTAAAAGTCTTATCAGGACTGCAGTATAGACATTGGAGACCAGGCCTGACCTCCTCAACCCTGACAATTACATGCATGGCAGTGGGCAAATCTGAATGAATGAAGCAAGCTGGGGTCCCATGCCGAGAGTGAAGTTGAGGAGAGATGTGTGCAATATAGGAGTACAGGCCATCCAGGAATGCTGGAATGTCAGAGACAGAAATGGTAGCAGAGAATTCACATCCTGTGGTGATGCAGAGAGGGCAGACATAATGAGTGATTACTAACTGACAAATGCTCTTGCCACAGTTTCAGCTGAGATCTATGGAATTGGTGTTACCTCTGGCCAAAGTGGGATATAAGCAATGAGTGGCAAAAGATACCACAGACCATCAGAGATGAGGAAGTAACAATATTAACATGGACATGAGTAAGCCTCCCAACAGGGGCATAGATGTGCCGGTCAAACTTACTAAGCAGACACACAACACAGAATAGGTCTCAGCTGCTACAGTCTGCGCAGAAGAAAGGCCACACATAGTGATGAATCCTGATAGTAGCCTTAATATCAAGATGTCACAGATTGTCGATGGCGTCAAAGGCCTTCTGGGGAAAAGTGGCTGTTAGTAAAATTTGTAATTCGGCAGTGGAGGTTTTGCAGAACCGTTTGTGTCTGTGTGAGTCTGAGGCCAGTGTTTTGGTTTTAGCAATAAGAGGCCTGCTCCATACTAACCTCTTATGCTGCAGCGACTGTTGTGAAATTGATGCAACCAGTGAACCCAGTGACACATGACAGACAGCTGCATTAATATTGTCCATTCTGGAGATACACCAAATGTCTATGCTGGACAGAGAGATATAATCCAGGTGGTGGAACTGACATGGTGAGCAGTGATTGTTGACTGCTACAAGGTGTACATGGTGGGCCTGGGGTCTGGAAATGTAATTAAATTCTTGGTCTCCAGTGATGGGCAGAAGTAGCAGATTGGCTCATAGACAACAAGCAGCTTCCCATCATTGGCTCTCCAATGGTGTTTTGTAAGCAGAAGCTTCTTTGAAAAGAAGACAAGTGGCTGCCAGGAACCACTGAGGTGTTGTTGCAAAACTGCACCTAACGCATAGTCACCAGCATCAACCGCCAGTGCTGACTGGGTATCATGTGCTGCCACAAGTGCAGAATGGACAAAGCTGTTTTTGGCAGCAGTGAAGGCAGCATTAATTTGGTCCATCCAATGAATGGAAAGACCAGGAAGAGTGTTTCTCAGTTGCTCTTGAATCAAGGTTATGCTAGGGAGGCAAATCTGGGGGCCCAAGAATGTCACCTGAAAGACACCAAAGATGCATTTGGAAGGATTAATGGTAGCCCCAAAACTATTTAGCCATTGAAAGACTGCTGAGAGATATTCAGTTAGTTAGTTACAATATTATGAAAAGGGTATATTGCCACTCACCATATAGCAGAGACATTATGTTGCAGACAGGCACAACAAAAAGACTACTGAACACACAAGCATTTGGTAAGAAGGTCTTCCTTTGAAATAGACAAAACACACACACACACACACACACACACACACACACACACACACACACACACACACACATACACACACACTCTCTCTCTCTCTCTCTCTCTCTCTCTCTCTCTCTCTCTCTCACACACACACACACACACACACACACACACACACACACACATCCACACTCACGTACTCAGGCAAACACAAAGCAAACACATGACCACTGTCTCTTGCCTCGACAGCCAGAGACAGTGGTCATGTGTGTGTGAGCTGCATTTGCACGAGTTTGTATAATGTCTATTTTGGAAGAAGGGTTTCTGACTGAAAGCTTACATGTTGAGTAGTCTTTTTGTTGTGTCTGGTAGTGACTCAACATCTACACAATATAGTGAATAGCAAACTATCCTTTCATAATATTGTCATTATTCCAGCCTGAATTTCCCATTGTTTGATTTAGTTATTTAGTTAGTTATTTTTGTGTTCCTTGGATCATTTAGCATGAGTATTTGTAATGATGAATGAGAAGTTTTACATTACATGCTGAACTTTTATAAGGTTTTTTTTAATAAATACCTGTTTGAGTTAGTAATTTTAATTTCTATCCACTACGTTTCACACATTAAAATAAATAAGTTCTCCTGTTGAATAGAAGGAGATGTGAAGGAGAAACTTTTTAAGTTTGTTTTCACATTAAGTTTTGCTGTGTCTGACATTTTATGCCACTGGGAAAGTGATTAAAAATTTTTGTTGCAGCACTATGCATCTCTTTTTGTGCTAAAGACAACCTTAACATAACATAATAAATGTCTTTTTCATTCTAGTATTGTAATTCTGTATATGAATGTTCCTTTTGAACTGTAGTGTATTACTTACAACAAACTTCATGAGAGAAGAAACTCGTATACTATGAAGCAGTAGTCAGAAAGCCCAACTCTTTAAACAGTTTACAAGATGTTTATGGGTGAGCACCACATATTATTCTTTTCTGAAAAAAGAAGACATTCTTTCTTAAAGATGAGTTACCCAGAATGTTATATGACATTATTGAATCAAAATATGCAAGATGTGTCACCTTACTGATTAGTCTCGCCACAAGATTTGCTATGATTGTAGGTGCAAAAGTGGCTGAACTAAGTAGTTTTAGGAATTCCAAAATGTGCTTTTTCCAGTTTAAATTCTCATCAATATGGACACCTATTTAATATTTTCTTGCACTTTGTTACACTTATCACCAGTGTAGTACACCTAGATGTGCAGAACTGAATATGTCATGTCATTTAAAGATGAATGGTGAGACAATTTAAGACTACCAGTCCATGATATTTTAAAAAACTTTGTTAACCATTTTTTCAGTTTCTGTACGTGTGATGGGATTGATTACAACACAGGCAGTGCATATGGATAAGAAAAAAAAAATTCCAGGATTTTTCCAGTTGAAAATACACTATTTCTGGAGTGAAAATACATTATACCTCTGCTGAAAGTACATTTTTTCCATGTTAAGTGACAATATCCTTTGGCTTGGAACTGTAAACCTTTCCAGTCCTTTGAATGGTGAACGTGCTATACAGTGGCAAACAATTTCCCAGCACTTTGGAAAATGAAACCCAGCAAAAAACAATGCATTTTGGAAAGATCTTTAATGCACAACAACATTTACAGTGTATATTTTTGCATTATGGAACTCCTGCAAATACAGCATGGTAACTACTGAAGAAATGAAATCAAGTTTGGGATATGCTTTTGTCACACAGTAGTAGTTTATGTCATATGATCTCACAAGCCAATGACAGCAGATATTCAGAGCACAGGACATATGATGTGCTCTGCCACTAGTGGCATTACTGTTAAGTAGTGCAGACACACAAATAGGAAAGGTTGATGATTTAAGTTAATGTACATACAGCATAGCTGCCATAATAGCTAAGCTTTGACATATAATATTAGTCCTCAAAAAAATTTAGGTGTTTTTCTTTTCTGGTGATATGGTTATACAGGATTCTAAGAACACAGCTTAAATTGCACAGCTGAATATTTCTGGCAAGCTTTACTATAAATGTAATTTCTGTGCATCAAATGATTCATGGGTTACCTGTCTAAATGTGTTCTGCTGAGCATTTTGACTCTTGCATATAAAAGCCAGTTATGGATGTAATTGCTTAAGAACTCACTTCTCACATTTTTTTTAAGGAGAATTAAACTTTTTGCCAATGTTATTGCATAATTCATAATCTATGAAAGAACTAAAATAAATATGAAGAACTATCCTTGAATCTTGTTGTTTTTCAGATTGCTTTACCCTTTAAGATGTACTAAACCACAAATGTGGCAGTAAAATATTAAATAACAGCATAAATGTCTGGTCTTCAATGTTAAGGTTTGAATTAGTGTCTAACTCTCTGTGATTTAAGAAATTCAATACACATTCTCACACATAACATAATTCATGTTGTATAAAACAAAATTTATTTTGAAGGTAATACTTCTCCAACCACCATTCATTATGTTTTCCCACAACCTGTTTCAAATTTAAGCAGTTGTAACACCACACTGATTGAAACAAGGGCCATGACAAAAACATGTTGAAGGCAAGTTGTTGTTATGAATTACTGTATAGACTTTGACCCATTTTGCTGCTGGCAGAAACTTGTGTGTGCACTGTGTATTTTTCTCCTTGTAAATGGCACATTTTCTTTGCAATTAAAGTTTTGTTTTGGAGTTATTATCTCATTTATGTTTTATTGCTGAAATATTATTCTGCAGCATTGGTCTAAAGTAAAATTCTTTCTTAGAGATCTCTATTATTGCCATTCTAATTAAAAAATTTACCTGAAAGCTAATAAAATGAAAATTCCCAGGAGTCTAAAAAATTCCTAGGTTTCATCCACTGGCCCTGGGGTGTATACACCCTGCAGTACTACTGTCATTTGCTTTTTGTATATTTGCCAGCATATTGTTTACATTTACAAGAAACAATAATGGACACAAGACTGAGCTTTGGGGAACACCATATTTGATTTTCTCCTGTCAGAATTATGTCCTTGGACTACATTGGCTATTTGTATCATCAATCCCATAAAATGTCAGTTTATATCAGAAAATACTGTGATTCACACAGTAAAATCCCAAACTATTATTCAGTGAGGATATTGTTGTGAAGGTAAGACACTATTTGAGAATACATAACTTTCTTAGAAGTCAGCAGTTAAGTGTTGCTACAGTGAAGAAGAAAGTGCCAGCATAAAAGCTGAGGTAGGGAAGCAAAAGTTCATGAAGCACACCATCAATGAAACTGTGCTACATCTGTGCAGCATTTTGGAGATAAAATGATATGTACAGTGATTCAAAGAGGCCAAATTATGTGTTGAAGGCTTTCTTTGGACTGTCTCCCATGGTGACTGGTATCTGGATGAATGTGTTAGTTCAGTCAAGAATACTGAAGTGCACCTTAGGGCAATTGTTGAAGTAGCAAAGTTCTAGAATATCATACATGTCTGGGATGGTGCATGCATTAGGAGTGCAATATTTGCCACAAATTTGTCAAGATGTACCCTTTCTAGGTGTGAGGCGGAGAAGAGAGGAATACAGTTGAGTTGCTGTAAGTTGATCCCTGACAGTTGCAGTGGGCTAGGTATGGTACCTTCACTGTCCTCTCTCAACCAATATCATAATGCCATTTTGTAAACATGTCTGTGGCAATGCCTCAGTAGATGGCTACTGTGGTCACCTGCAACTGTTAGTGCTTCACAGCTGAAAGCTGGCAACAGAGCAGTCAGGGACCTTCTTATGCTGTCTCTACTATAGGTTCTGTTGAGAGGGCAAATGAGGCCATTACAATCCATAAACTCGAATTTGGCTTTAGCAGTAACAAGTTGCTCCAGTGTGAGGTGTTTGGACCTGCTGATAACTACAGGGCCACATGTGATGTGAATATGATGCACTGCGCTGTGTCACACTTCCCTTGGTGCTCCAGGTGGGAGTACAATGGCTGGATAATGGTCAAGAAGATCCTGCTACTGCGGCATGGATGAGCTTCAGCAAAAAAAATTGCACAGTGCTACAGAACCCACTGTTATGCCACTGGAGTAATTGTCAATGAGATGAGAGCCAGGAATGTTAGGGAGCTGCTGAAAATGTGTTAAAGTATCAGCACCAATGACTAGTTCACCGACAATTCTGATGGTGAATTTACAGCTGAAGGTTCATTGCAATCCTAGATCCAACTGTAATGAATAGGCACCATAAGTGGTGACAGGTGAGTTGTTGGGAGCTGACAGTTAAAATAGTGTTGGTCAACACCCAATGAGCAGTGTGTGTGGGTGGTCATGCAAGTTAGACCATATGTCTAAAAGAAAACAAGGGTCAGATTTTCTGTCCGAGATGAAAAAGCACTTTGAGGCAGTGTGACAACTGTATATGCTCATTTGCAGATGCTGCTGGCATTTGGGTGGTAGCACGGTGGGTGAGATTGGGAAGTTTGCTTGCCAAATGTGGAGTGATTCCAACACATTGTGTGTTGGTCTTTGGAAGGACAACAGTAAGGGGTGTGCCAGTGAGGATGAGGTGGCGTGGGAACAGCAGCTGGCTGTCCGTAACCTGCAGACAGTTGAGCTGTGAGGGCTTCAATCTGGGTTGTAACCAGCTGGAATTACTGGCTGACCTGGCGGTTACTGAAGTATCGCGGTCCACTGTGCAGAAAGGTGGTGTAGTTATCATGTCAGAGGCAGTGTTGCTTGGGTTGGTAGTGGCAACATGAGCTGCATGAGAAGATGTGGCTGCAGTTAGGGCCGCAGCTACAGTGTCAGTACAGGATGCTAGTTCTTACAATGCAAGTGCCTGCTCAGTTGCAAGGCTCGTGCATGCCTGCCGAGGCAGCCAGATCGGCAGAAGCACATGGAGCAGCTCATCTGGAACCTTTCTGATGTCGATCATTTTGTAGAGGTGGTGCAGGAGATGCAAAGAAGTTCTGCTGCTAATGTTGCCACCAGTAATCAGCCAATGTTTGCTCTCAGCTGGGGACACAGAGAGGTAGCAAATGAGTTCCCGCTTGAGATGCTGGTATGGCTCAGTGGGTTGTAGCACAGTGATGTCAGCATCCTCACTGGTGTAGTGCTGGTCAAGCTGGCTGACAACACAGGCATACTTTGTATGCTCCAACATCATGCCACTGCGGTTGAAGCAACCACTGACCTGCTTGGACAAGAGTGTGAATGTGTATGTCAAAAAGCGGCTGGTCAGCTGGAAACTTGACAGACTGTGGGCTGCAGCTCACTGGACAATGATGAAGTTCCATTTTCAGCAGCAGCATGGCAGTTAGTTTGAAGGGCCTCATTTGAGATAACTGTGACGTATTCAAAAAGGTAAAGCATTTGGCAATAGACGCGTGTAGGTGGCGCCTCTTTTTGATAATTTACATAGCTAGCACAACAGACATATTCTGGGACATAAAAACACAATGGCTCACTAAGTACAGGTACATTTACTGACAGAACTTTTTGTACTAGAAAGTAGTCACAGAAACATACTAGAAAGTAGTCACAGAAACAATCACAATGCTACAAAGCACCCATCATGGGAGTGAATGCTTAGTCACTGTAAAGGGTCTGTCACAGGAACAACCACTGAAAAACATGTAAACAGTCCATCACTCGGGTGACCACTGCATTAGCTGACAATAGGGTGCCACTTATTTTGCTTTAAAAAGTTATTCGATAAATTTTGTGCTCATATCTTAATTTTTTTCTATTTGATTACATTTAATTTTTAACAAAATTTCATCTCCGTAGGATGATGTTAACCGATGCTGTCTAGAGCACCAAAATTTAATTTTAGGAATTTTAGGTTTTGTAGTTTTCAGACAGTGTAAATGTTATTTAGGACTGCATAAAATAACGACTAAATAGCCTATCTTTTTACTTTTTAGGATGTTTTTACTATTCTTCAAATTGTTTTAATTTTTATTGCGTTCCGGGTGCAGTCTATGATATTCTTGAAGACATCAGAATGGAAATTCCTTTTGTTCCTCATCTAATGAAAATCTTATATTAAATTAACACGTCTTTCAGCAGCATCATTAACATTTTTCACTCCTGTACTATTCTTTTAGCATGTAGATGTGAAATGCTGCTGGTCCATGATGAAGGGGCATTCTTGAATAAAACTGGTGTTCATAAACTACAGGCAAAAGGACAGACAGATCTCTGCTTTTGCTTGACACAGGAGTCAGTTGATGCTTTCTTTCAAATGAAGATGAGACTGAATTATGAGATGTAAATTGATGAATGAAATCGATAATAAACGGTAATACGAATAATGTTAAACTTTCCTTATAATGATCCATCCACTTCTCCACAAAGTGGAATAATCTCTTTCAAATTTGTAGATTCTCTCTGTCCAAATTTGCTACCATTTTGACTTCGGTTTGTACATCTACATCATCACCAAAGAGTGACAAGAGATACAACGCTTCTGATAAATATTTCAAATAATAACTAAATTTTCTTATAGCTGCTTCTCAAATCATGGAATCTACCCATTTATATGAGTTTACATCTTTTACATAGCAGAGAGCCACATGAGGAGTTTTTACAGCTGTAATGCACTGAAGTGACATAAACACTTAACAATGAAATCAGAGACAGCTCTCAATGCATTTTTATTTTCAAAGAATACTTCAAACTGTGATCTTAGAAGGAATGTTTTTATGCAATGAATTGCTGTTTCCATCCACTGTGTTTGATGCATTTCTCTGGGAGGGTATATTCTCAGTTTTTTTCCAAATTCCTCTCTCACAAATATTACACAGAGCTCTAAGAGTTTCATGTCTCACTGTTGGTTTATATAACTCACTTACATAAGTGTCTAAATTCTCCAATAATATCTAGATCTTTAAAAATAAATCCACAATCTTTTTAGCAGTGTGAAAATTCCTGATACTGATACTTCTACAGTCTGCTCTCAACTGTTGAAAAACTGGTAAGCCACAATAACTTATTACATCATGGTACTTTATATGCAAATACCGTTTTTAAAATAGTTTTATATAAGTGATGACAGCATGGGAAATACAATGTCTCTCTGTCCTATTTGTGTTCACAAAAATTACCTGTCCCATTAAGATGGATACTGTTCGAGGCAGTATTGTCACTGCAGAGAGTCTGCACATTATTGTCAATGCACCAGTATGTTAATAAATTTCAAACACAATTTGCTTGCTCTTTACCAGAGTTATTTCATAATTCTGGAATGCTAAAAGCTGTTGCCTGTCTGAAAATGTAACATACCCAAGACAGCCCAAAATTTTTCAGTATTGTAATCTTTGGTACCTTGCCTTGCAGCATTGTCCAAAGAACTACTCTCAGAAATACATTCATACCCCCCCCCCCCCCCTCCCCAACAACATCAAATTAATCTGAACTTGGTAATTCCGTATGCAGTGTTTTGATTGCAACAGAATTTTGTACAGGCATGTTTTTAGAGTCATTCAAACAACATTGGAGGGTGAATACTGAAAAATATTGAATTTGGAAAATATGTGACATCCAAACTAACACAGCCCATCGCTCAAATGACCAGTATTTATGCTACCACTGAAGCCACAACAGACCCCATCACACAAGCAGCCACTGAAATTATGACACCAACACAAGACACATCACAAACCAATGCATTCTGCCTTGTGTCTGTGTGATTAAGCATTATATGCAGGTAAAGTAAAGTTGCAGCATTAGGATCACATCTGTTCAGTGGTACTTAAGATAGGTAAATAAATTAGTGAAAGCAATGTGAAGTAGAAATTAGAAAATAAATGAAAAACTTAGTTTAGTTTAGAAGAGTTACACACTGGCAAACATTGGGCAGAGCAGCAGTGGCAAAGGCCAGCACTTGCAAGTCAGCACATCCAGGAGAAGCCATCGCCCTCCCCACATAAGCGGAAGCTGTCAGTTCAGCCGTCAGGGCATCGCCCGACCGGCTCATGTGTTTCTCAATTGTCACATGTGATCAAAGGCCCTCGCCTACATTCCAAGAGCCAATGACTGATGTTAAGAAGATTCTTTGAGAAGCTTTTCAATGTGACAGAAGAGGCAATGACCATGAAGTCGTTCACCTCCAGTGAACTGAAGTAAATAAATACGCGAGACGCAGCAGGCCCGACCGTAGTTTTCAGTTCAGTTTCGGTTCAAGTTCAGTTCCAGTACAGTTCAGTCAGAGCTGAAGATCGTCATGCAGGAAGAGACTACATCATACACAGAAACACCAAGTCCACCTGTTGTAAAGGAATAGCAAGCAGCAGCCTCGCCGTCAGAAGACAGAAGTTAGAAGATATTTGAAGACTGATTTTTATGTACCCAGGTGACTCGTGAGGACAGGAAGGAGACAGCCTCACATCAGCAGTCACCTGTGAGCTGGTGATGAAGATCTGACAGCCAAAGACTGGCAAGCTGGAGTCTGTTGTTCGAGTCCAGGGCACTGGCCTTCCCCTGCCGCGTCGCTCCGCTGGCCGACGCACGACACTGATACATGCAGCCGCATAGAGAAGAGAAACAATGGGACGCCACATCCAAGGTATCACCAACTGATTCATGACTTTGTTGTCAATAATTAAACGGGCCACCTCACGATGCGCGTCTCCAGTCAACTGGGCAAAACAGTGACACAAGATACACACCGTGAGGCGTAATCAGACACCGCTCCTCATGCAGCAGAAGGCTTCGCAATCGACACAGCTGCCGCTCTCCCAGCCAGAACAATCCAGTAAGGAAACCATCATACAAATCTTTCAATAAAAGTTATCTTATGTAAAAATGCTGTTTCATTCTACCTCATACCCAAGCCGAGGAAGTAATTTATTTAGTGTTTTTCACCCTGACATAATGCTTTAGAATCAAATGCCCTTTGCAGTAATGCTCATCCTGACAATTGACTAGCATCAAAAGAAGTTACCCAGTTAAACATCTGAAATCTCTACTTCATACACTTAAATTGGGGGTACAGTGGTATGAAAAAATTGATATAAATTGGACTCAAGACTCTCAGCGTCTGTCATTTGGGATCAAGTGTTATATTCTGAAGCACAATGGCACATCCTCATACTAGCACTGTTGCACCCTAGGCAATGCTGTAAGCTTGCTGCTTGACTAACCAGTGCCGTGTGTAGGGCTGTGCTGTAAGTTCACAATTTGCCCAGTAGATTATAATACTATAGCTGGCTGAACTATGTGACTGTCAGTTGCAGTCACTACATGTGAAACATCTTTCAAGTACAGAATAATTGTACACTGGTGTCCCTCAAGGGAGTACTGTTTCTCATCTATGATGCTAGTTTTAAAACTTCGAAGTCATCACCACGTATCAGTGCTAGAAAAATGATGTGCCCACATAATAATAGGTCACCCGTTATGGGTAATCACATGATGTGTCAGTGCTCTAGGTAGAGATCCATGATGCAGGTTCTTTCTTAGCCCAGTAAATGGACAACAAGAAAGATTGATTAGAGGAACGAAATGATGTAGTCACCAATTTTTCTATAGTGGTACAAGAGAGTGTTATGAACAACATATTAAAAATTCTGAGCAGTGCGGTGTAAGGGATGGGGGTGGAGGGGTTGTTGAAAGTTTGCTTTCTTACTTTTTCCCAAATAAATAAAAAAATATGGGTGCTAGTGAAAACTTTCCCAGTGAAAAATCAAACTACATTAAATTTCCTGCAGAAAAGTTCCTATTCATTATTTTGTCTAGGCCAAGTAGTTTTTGCATTGAAAACCATGGAAAAATCATATACTGTCAAAAATATTGATTTAATAGCATACAATTAATGTTTATTTTTAAATGGTGTGGGTTGAAAACATACATTAAATGTGTGTGCAACATCTAAGTGCCATAGAGCCCTATTAATGGATGAATTGTATTTCTTGGGTGTAACAGGGTGAAAGCAGAATATCTGGAGTAGAAGCACAAGGGAAGGTAGGTTTTCAGATTGTGTTCGGGGTTTTCCTTCCTTCAAAAATTTGCAAGCTGAATGTTGAGCAAGTTATTCCCCATTGTATCTACCCCACTACATCATAAGAAGAAACTGCAGGAAGCTTCATGAAATTATGCTGACCCTCCACAGTGGCCCATATCAGCCACTGGTGATGCAACACGCAGACATATATGGAGGATGTTTATTGTAAACAAAATGCAGTAACACTACATGAAATGCAAACATGAGTTACTACTAACACTAACACAAGGAATGCACATGGACATCATGTACATAAATATCTGCACACTGTTCTACACTGCCAGAAAGGAAACTGATTCTTAGTCATTCTGTACGGCAGCTGAAGGGTTCATCTGGGAAAGGCGAGTTTCTTGACTGTGAGCACTGCTCAATTGTCAGGTTATAGATGAACTTTACCCTCCCAGGATTTCCTGTCCAGTTCTCTTACATGAGTAGACAAAATAACTTCACTAAGCTTGTGTTTATATAGTAGAGGTACTTTCAGTTTACTAAGTGAGTACTTATTCACAGTTGTTAAGTGAGCCAGTAAGTGAAAATTCTCAACGGCTGGGGCTGTCAACAGTCCATCACACTGGAGACCCTATCCCAAGGGTAAATGCTGTCCTTACATTGATTTCATTGTATCCACATTCATTATCTGGAATAATTTTCAAACCCCGAAGTTTATGCCTCTGGTCTCCCAACATCTCAACTGACTCAGAGGCATAAACTCCAAAACTCTATAATGGATGTGGTGGGTTACATGTGTGTTGTAGAAATTCAGATATTTCAACAGGCACTGAGGTTACAAAAGCGACGGGATAGCAATATGCACACGGTAGGAGTATTACGTACACAAGGACTAAAAGCAAATTTCAATGGTGGAGCTGAAATTTGTACTCAGGCAAGGTTTCTGATGTGATCAAGATTGCACAATGGGAATTAACAGACTTTGAATCCAGAATGGTAGTTGGAGCTCCACACATTGGACATTCCATTTTGGAAGTCATTACGGAATTCAGTGTTCCACAATCCACAGTATGAATAGTGTGCCAAGAATACCAAATGTCAGGCATTACCTCGCACCACAGACAAGGCAGTGGCTAGTGGCCTTTACTTAATGATGTAGAACAGCGATTTTACGTAGAGCTGTTGCTGTTAACAGATGAGGAACACTGCTTGAAATAACTGCACAAATCAGTGTGGGACATACAACAAATGTTTCCATTAGAACAGTGTGGCAAAATTTGGCGTTAATGGGCTATGGCAGCAGACAAGTAAGGCGAGTGCCTCTGCTAACAGTGTGAAACTATCAGCCAAGATACACCAGTAGATAGACCAGAAATAACTGCAAAAGAGCATAAAATTATCATCAAGGGACACCAACTGGCAGTGCAAATTGTGAATGGGTGTATCACACTTTAACAGAGGAATTGGACATGAGGAAATTGTCTGCTAGACAGGTGCCATGACTCTTTAATGGAAGATCAGAAATGTATCATTAAGGAAATGTCTGATCAATGTTTGACCCCTTTTCTGAGCAACCAACAAGAATTTTGTGCCAGTCTGTGATCACAGATGAATATTGGGTATATTACTACAACCCAGAGACAAAACCACAGTCAAAGCACTGGAAACATAATGATACACCACTAGTGAAGAAATCAAATGCAGTTCAGTCAGCAGGAAAAGTCATGGCATTAGCTTTTTGAGATGCAGAAGAAATTCTGCTGATAGATTACTTTACTGTAGACATACAATTAAGGATAAGACTACGCTAGCTTCCTGGTCCAATTACAGCAAAAAATATGTGAATAAGGTCAGGTTTGGCAAGAATGAAAGTCATCATTCATCAAGACAATGTGTACACACACACCAATGTTATTGCCATGAAAAAAACATGTGGACTAAGATATGTATTTTCAGCTTATTTGGCTCCATCAGACTTCCATCTCTTCCTTAAGCTCAACAATTTCCATGGTAGACAGAGATTGTCCACATACAAAGAACAGGCAGCAAAAGTTGTCAGTATTTTGCAGGCATATGGGATCTAATTTTTTAGGTGAGATCAAGGCTGTGCAGTCCTAAAGCACTGATCACACAATGATCAGCACAGTACTGAAAACACTATCAAGAAGGTACTGACTCACATGCCAATGGAAAGAGCAAGCAGTAAAGTGTTATATTAATCTTCAAGCATTTTGGATTCCTATTACCTGCCTTCACTCTACTCCGCTCCATCACAGGTTGGCACTAATATGTCTCCCATTTCTTTGAGAGGCACATTGCAACTAATTGTTCTTTCTTTTGCCTTTCTTCTACTTATAATTTTTTGTGGTGCTCCTCTCATTAAAATGGCCTCTAACCTTCCAGCACAACCCATGCCTACCCCTCTGGTTGCTGCTGGCTTTGATCTAATCCATTTTATTCAGTTTCAAAAGCATCAAATGTCACAGTTGATGATGGTAGGCCAGCAGCTCATTGCTGAACAAGCCACTGCTGCATCAACTCGACCACTATAGCCAGCCACATCTACAACACCACCTCCATGCATTCCACTATTCCTACCTTTTGATGCACAACAACAGAAATGGAATGAGTACTATGCTCAGTTTGTTGCTCACTGTGCCAAACATAAAATGTGAGGTACTGTGAAACTTTCATATTTCTTGTCAATTGCCAGCCTAGGAGTTTACCACCTCACCCAGAAGTTATTCCCAACTAGTATGCTGGAGATGCTCGATTTTGAAGATTGTTTCCTCCCTCACTAAATATGAGAACCAGGTATGGATTATTGCAGTTCATTAGAAGTTCTTTTGTTTGTGGAAAAAGCCAGAACGGTCATATTGTCAGTGGATCACTGAATCTCAGAGTTTGTGTCCTTTTCATTGTAGCTGTGGACAGTACTACAGAGATGCAATGATCTGTGATCCAATTACACACAATATGCCAGAGAATTGGATTCATTAACAAATTCTCAAACATTTTGATCCTAAATTGAGACAAATTATTGAACATCAGGACTCATGATATGCCATGGAAAACTTTGAGGTAGCTTGAATTTGCAGTGTTATGCAAACTGACAAACAGTTATGGCCTTGCAACTGACCACCACACACAAATAGGCTACCTTGCTGTCACCAGAGTAAAGAAATGTCAACCAGTGTGTCTGCTGTGAAATCATGTCCCCACTGCCTTCCACATATAATAGACAACATTACGCTTCAGATAATATGACTTGCTTTGCTTGTGAAAAGCCAGGTCATATACAGTCTGTGTGCTTGCAACAGAAAAAGAATTCCACCCACATTCACTCTTGTAAGCTTACTCAATGAATGGAGATGTTTCTAAACCAGCTATCGGTACTGGTAATGGCCAAACTCGGGATGCGCCTTCACCCCACCTGAGTGCTGTACAACGACAGTCAAATAAACTGTCTGTGAACTTTGTCAGTGCTGGACGCTGTAAGCAACTTCAGTTAGACACTGGCACTTCCGTTACATTGCTTAATCGAGCCACTTATCAACAGTTGGGCTCACAACAGCTGACAAAATCTTGCATGCAACTAACTGCGTATAACAGTCAGGATATTCCACTGCCTGGTACATGTAGCTTGCCTGCCACATTCCAGTTTCACACCAGACCAGTGACATCTGCAATTTGGCGTTAGCAAGACTGTGAAGATAGTTTTGGGTGAGATTTATTTGATCTGTTTAGTCCTCGTATTCAGGACACTGTACTTTCTGTTTCTGCTTTCAACCCAAAAGACAGCATTACCCAACTGATAGAGGAGGAGCTTCTTGATTTATTTTCTGAAGGATGTTTCAGAGCAAATAATTTTGTGGTGCATATTACAATGAAGGACAATGTGCAACCCAACAGTTCTTGGTGCATCCCATCCATCATGCACTTAGAGACAATGTTGAAAGGGAACTTAAAGAATTGTAAGACAATGATGTTATTGCTCCTATCCAGGCTAGTCAATAGGCTTTTCCCTTAGCAATCTTACCAAAGCCTTCTGGAAGACTTCATCTTTGTGTTGACTTTAAATCCACTGTGGATCCACAATCAGTAATAGACACTTATCTGTTGCCTCACCCTGAGGAATTGATTGACAGGCTATGTGCAAAAACTGACTTACACAATGCCTATTTGCAAATTATGCTAGATGAGGATCTCAGAAAGTTTTTGTAATCAACACACATTTAGTGTTGTTAAAATTTTTGCACTTACCTTTGACAGCGCTTCCACACTTGCCGTATTCTAGCGCAACTTAGAATAGCTTACTGCAAAAGTTCAGTACTGTTCAAATTACGTGGATGCCACTGTGGTTACAGAACATTCACTGGAGGAACATATCAGTAACCTTCGTATGCTTTTTCAAGTACTTTCAGCTGCAGGTTTGAAGTGTTGCCTGGACAAGCGCCATTTTCCAGACTGAATTTCAGTACTTAGGCCACGTTCTTAATAGCCAAGGTGTTCATTTCCTTCAATCAAATTTGTTGGCCATCCAGGACCTCTCTGCCCCATAGAACATGACAGAATTGCTGTCAGTTCTTGGGAAGTTGACATATTATACCCAGTTTATACCAAATGCAGCAGAGGTTGTGGCTCCACTGCATTGTTTGTGCCAGAAGAATAAGCCCTTTGCTTGACCTAAGAGTGTCAGGATACATTCCAGAAACTTAAAATTGCCCTCTTGAGTGACAGGTCTCTTGTTCATTTTGATCCTGTTGAAACTGTGGTTTTGGAAGTGGCAGCTGTGCTCTCATACAGATTTTGTTCACAGGACGGGTCAGTTGCTTTTGCTTTCAAGTTATTGACCAAGACTCAATGGAACTATTCCAAAATCGAGAAGGAACTGTTCACTATTATGTACTGCATGTTAAAGTTTCACCATTATATGTTTAGTCTGAAGATTTACCTAGTAATGGATCATAAGCCACTTCAGACTTTGTTTCATCTGATCCACCATGCACAGATTAGAAGCTGCTTTTTTGTTGTCACAGTATCAGTATGTAATATTGTACCAGCCCACATCAAAGCATACAAATGCTGATGCTCTTTTTATTGCAAAATCTCTGGACAATTGTGTGGGCTTGTTCCTAAAGTGCAGAAAAATGATGTGTTGTGACTAGTTCACCAAGGACATTGGGGAATTGTATGCACAAAACAGTTAGCATATTGGCACAGTGCTTGGCCAGTCATGGATGCCCACATTGATCAAATGATGTCACAGGGTAGTGCTTAAGCTGAGACTCTGTCGGTCCCACCGCAAATGTTTTCAGCTTGGCCAAAGTCTCAATCAGCATGGCAATGAGAGCGCATTGACTTTGCTGGCACCTTTTGGAACACTCATTGGATTATTGTTAAAAAGTATCCAAATTTGTGTGAATTCCTAGGAGACCAAACTGCCGAGGACAACAGTCTCTAGGCTTACACAAAATTTAAGCTAACTTATGCTAAGAACAACACGCACACCCATGCCCGAGGGAGGACTCAAACCTCTGGCAGGAGATGCCACGCAGTCTGTGACATGGTGCCTGAAACTGTGCACCCACTCCATGTTGCAGCTTATTGTTATGGACTATTTTAACAAATATCCATTTGCAGTGCCCATGTACTTCACTAAATTGCTTAGTACCTATTTTTTGCTTGTAAGGTTTGCATAAAGTGTTGGTTACAGACAATGGACCACAGTTTACTGCTCAGGACTTTGAACTGTTTTATGTGGCCAATGATATCACTCTTATTACATGTGCTCTGTTTCATCCTTAGTCAAATGGAGAAGCTAAGCGATTTCTGAAAATGTTCAAGTAACAGATGACCAACCTATGTGCCTCCCACACATGGGAGAATGCATTACTGCTCTTCCTCACAGCTAACCACTCCCAACCCCCCCCCCCCCCCACCCCCCCCTCCACCCATGCAGCCATGGTGCATCACTGGTGGGGCTTCTACAGTGCCAGTGCCACTGCAAACTGCTCCAGTTGGTGCACCCACTGCAGTGCACGGCACCTCCCATGCTCTGCAAGTATTGCTTTGTGCTTCCATCCTTTCTTAATTTTTGGTTGCAACAGGCACTTGAAGAGGGAAACAATTCTTTGAAACTTGTGTGCTTGCATATATTTAACTTGAGGGCCTGCTGGGTTGCTGTGCCACCATCAGAACAAGATTTGTGCTTGTCACTTGTGAGAATCTTCCACAGATTTTCTGTCCTCAGATTCGTATCCTATCAGGATCCTGTGGCTGGCATGGGTATCCCTGGGTGCCTCTCCAGCAATGCCTGCAAAACCGATGGAGCTGGACTCCATTGTCCTCACTACTGCAACAGCTCACCTTCCAAGCACTCATCCCAGTGCTCAGCATGGACCGGACACAGCTGTCATCACTGATATCTCCATTTTTCATCACAACAGCTCAAGAAGAGAATGGGCACCTTTCCAGCGTTTTCCAACTGACATTCCCTCAGACCGCAGGACAAATGTTGGGGATGTGGCCAGGGACTTCATGTTGGTCCCAACTGTGGCTCCCTGCTTGCCATGCCATCCAGTTTCCTGCCTCTCCCCCATCACCTGTTGCTGTAAGATGGCTCCCTACATGATAATGACACAGCATTCTGGGGGGAGGAAATGCAGTCCAAAGGAATTGACTGTACACTGAGCAGAGCAGTACCATGAAATGACATCAAGAAGGCAGTGACCCATATGTGAATGGAAAGAGCAGGCAGTGCCACACCTCCAGGAAGACAGGATTCGGTGCCCCCTGTCAACACTGATTTAACTTGCAGCCCATCACTGGTCAGCTCAGTGTGATTGCAGACTTTGAAAGCATCAGTACTGGAAATTAGGACGATTATACTTAGCCTGTGTTCTGTGAGTAGTAATAGATTGTCAACGTATTTGCATGATAAGAGGAACAACAAGTTATATTATGGTTCTCTTCTTTGTAGAAATAAAGTGTTACATTAATATTCAAGTGTTTTGTACAGATGATTTTGTACTCCTGCCACAAGCCATCACCAGTTCTCTCCTTCCTTGTCTATGTTGGTGCTGACTCCCACTGTAGCTGACGCAAGAAAGGCATTGGAACATCACTGGGGCACCGGCCGAAGTGGCCGTGCGGTTAAAGGCGCTGCAGTCTGGAACCGCAAGACCGCTACGGTCGCAGGTTCGAATCCTGCCTCGGGCATGGATGTTTGTGATGTCCTTAGGTTAGTTAGGTTTAACTAGTTCTAAGTTCTAGGGGACTAATGACCTCAGCAGTTGGGTCCCATAGTGCTCAGAGCCATTTGAACCATCACTGGGGCAAATGTACTAGTATAAAGAAGACAACATTGAATCATAAAAAAGTTTCCCTGGCGTGACTCATTTATTTCTATTCCATTCAATGAACTTTTGAAACTACCTCATACATTAATGGCTTCCCATTTCAGGTCACAGAAGGTGAAGAGTGTTACTTGCTGACAACAGCAATATAATAATTGCAAATGGACACCGGAAATGTTATGAGTATAAGCTAACAAAGGCACTTATATCAGTCCCAGATGGTTACTCATAATATAAAAGAGACTAATAACAAGAACTTATATAAGTAAAAAACCTAATACAATACTATATAAGTAAAAAACCTAATACAATAAGCACAATATGAGACCATAGAGTCTGTAGCTAGCAAAAAATTTTTAGGTATGTATGTTGATCACCAATGCAATGAACGTTTGCCATTTTCATACAAATGTGGGTTCCAGCTTCCACGAATATAAGCTCCTGTGTTGTGTATGTGCATTTCTTGCAAAAAATTGAATATCATTGCAAAGATCGCAATTCACCAAAAAAAAAAAAAAAAAAAAAAAAAAAAAAAAAAAAAAAAAAAAACAATTGAGGACAGTTATATGGGTTGATATCATGTGACTTGAATTGACTTGACATGCAATGACATGACGGACAGTGTGAATACAGCTTGACGTGATACTGCCATGACGTGACAATGCCATGACAGCCAGTGTGAAATGGCCTTAAATAAATAATATGTAGCCAAAAATGTGAGTTGTGATATGTGAGTGCAAGCACTGTATAAATTTTGGATTATATGTGGGGAAATGGTGCCCGAGTGTAATGTGGCATGTGTTAATTTACAAGTTAGTTATTCAGGAAACCAATAACATTCTAATATCTTGGAAGAGTAGTGTGAGATCAGAGGTGATATTTCCGGCCAGGGGGGCAGAGCGGTTCTAGGCACTACAGTCTGGAACTGCGCGACCACTACGGTCGCAGGTTTGAATCCTGCCTCGGGCATGGATATGTGTGATGTCCTTAGGTTAGTTAGGTTTAAGTAGTTCTAAGTTCTAGGGGACTGATGACTTCAGATGTTAAGTCCCATAGTGCTCAGAGCCATTTGAACCATTTTCAGGTGATATTTACTTGCCAGCTGTTGGTTAGTTTACCATAGCAAACAGCATTTTCATCTTTGACTGTTATTTCTTTTATAAATGTGTTAGTGGCCTCTGATTTGTCCCTTCATGAAATCTATTTTTGGCTACAACATTCGGATTTAGTCTTACTTGTATTTAACTCTTTGCAGCTGTAATTCCACAACCTACGCTATAACATCCACACCCAACTATATTATTTCAACTGACACTATGCTGAAAGCTGTGAAACTATACAAAATTTGTTGCGTCCTTTGTGAATGGTAGCTCATGGTACTATTACAGAAGGCCACAAGCTGTGGCCTCATGTTAACTACGTGAGTGATCCCAGCTTTAATAATCGTGTATTATTTTCAGTCTTCAATGCCGACTTGTTACACTGAGTTCAAAAAGTCCCCTGGGAGGTGCCGGAACGCCATTTCTACAACCACTTGTACCTGTGGGATGAAGTGCAGACAATTTACATGTAAAAGATCACGTTATTACTGTGAAAATAGAGAAAAAAACGAACGCAACATAGTGGATTAGAGCGAAAATTTGTTCGTACTCTGCAGTAGATAGCATTAGGATTGCTTAGTTCTGAAAAAAAAAAAAAAAAGTTCCCATCTGACAGAGCAATTAGTTGAAAGACAACTCCAGCTTACCAGTAGGCACTTCCATAAATTCGTATGCGTCGAACCCCTTGTGCAACATGACACATATTCCAAGTTCGACCCGGTCTACTTTTTCTGTTCATGTCAGTGTGCAGGCGTAAAGACACCGATATTCTCATACTGCAAGTGTTCGGCAATGTAAACATTGTCAATTTGTTAACAATGGTACACGCCTACTGCCTTGGAAGTCTCAGCTCCTACCTGTTTGGAAAAAAAGTAATAATAATGATAATAATAACACGGGACAACCAAATTTAAGTTTTTTCATGCTTTAGAAACAATGTTAATTTGTATATGAAATCGAGGGAACTGAATACGAAAATGACAATAAAAATCCTGAACTGGTTCGAGTTTAAGGTGATTGTAATGCGTCTGATTTATCTAGTGTTCGTGGGAAATAAACAGGAGTGCACACAGTGGAAGTGGTGAAAAACAACTTATCTAGATATTACAAACGGTGCGGTTTTGTCTTTTGCTTGTACTGTAGGTCTGAAACATCTGTAGCGATCGTTCAACAATAATCAATAAGCATAAAATTGCTCCCATGGCGCTGACATCGTTTTTACATTGTAGGTATCACTTGGTGGAAATGTTCCTCTTGTTCATCGCTGACGGCTCCGCAATTTTCAGGGAAGAAGTCTACGAGAAGTGGCCAGTTTTTTTTACGTAATAGGAAGCCTTATGTTAGTTATCCCACTCGCACAAAAAAGGGCAATAACCGAGCTGCAGGCCAAGAAGTACGGCTGAACTTTTAAGTATTACAATAGTGTTCACTATAATATACAGTTCTCAACAGTTTTCCACGTTGGCCTGGGCCTCCTCCAAGTGCACTGCATAACCAATTAGATTTTTTGGCAACACAATTGCGTTGTTCACTAACACCGCTTTCAGACTTAGTTTTCGTTCATCGGAATTTTGTTCTATGTTAAGTTTACTCATGCGGCCATTTACAATTTTACGACACTCTAGATCACTTCCCACCGAAAAATAACGTTTCAGAGCCTTTGGTGTGTCCGAAAAACAGATACCTTAACGTCTTCAGCAGCAGCTCCCCACTGCTTGAGTCTAGATGCCAGCAATTCTGCGCCACTTTCTGAGAGCCTCCGGGCCCACACAAAATCATTTGATTCTTGTTGAATGATCAGATGGCGATTAGATAATCATATGTTGGCTTTGCAGTCAAGTGGATGACGACGAAACTACAACAGCTTTTGGCACATCTGTATCGAGTTTGCCCGGTTCTTGCTCTTCATCGGGTAAGCCATTGTAGTAAAATGCGGGAGGTTGTGGAACAGGTAGTTCTTGAGAGTGTGGCACAGGACGAATAGCTGAAGGAATGTTGGGAAAAATGGAAGGCCACTAGTTGGCGTTCTTTATTATTGGCATTAATTTCTCTTTTGAGTGGCGAATGTTACCTCACTGCAAATATATCAAAAATTGAGTGCACTGTTCACATACTTATGCGACATGTTTCTGGTCAGTATCACACTCGCCCACTATGTAACAATGATCACAGTGAAAACTCTCACTTCCACCACTATAAACATACAAGTTCTGGTAGTCCTTCATTTTGACAAGTACGAAATTACTTTTTTGATGGTCTAGGGTCACCTCATCTCAAACATCGATTTTCTGTGCACTGTTAACACATTTAGGCAATATATGTCAAATTAGCCAGTTCAGATAACGATAAGAGATATAACACAACAAAGTAACCTAATATCTTACCACCATCACCTCTGGGAATGCAAATTATAGCTACCCAAGATCTCTACGCAACAAGTTTTCCCAGATAAAGTTTTTAATACGAACTAAAGCATGACTTTCAGTGTGGTTAATTAATTTCAAGAAAAAGCACCTAACGGTGGTAAAAAAAATCCGCTTTTAGTTTTCAATGTAAAAATATACTTTTTCCCTCTTAGCAATAAGTTAGAAACCGGCTAAACTACCACATAAAAGTAATCTTAATTTAGAAAGATTTTTACGCCTGAAGAATATCCCAAATCCAGCAAATTTAATGGAAAAACTAATAAATTGGCAACACTGACGAGGTTGTTGATTTTCCTTTGTCGACGTTATAGTGCTAGCAATATAATCAGCGATATAACTAACTGCCAAAAAATGGATGTTTATTAAAGAAGCAGACAACTGCTGTTGTTATAAACGCTTATTTTGCGCGCATGGGCGTATCTGGCGGTATCATATTACTTCGACACACGAACCAACCCTTAAAAGCTTATGTCATAATCGTTATCAGAGCCCTCAAATTAATAAGAAATTGATATTTTTATGTCCGAAGCATTTTCACCGTTGACCAGTGTAAATTACGTTCGGCAGCCGAACTCACATTTTGCAATGCCACACAGACAGAGGTGTTGCTTGAAGAAAACTTGTAGTAGATAACCTATTTACTGCAATAGTAAATGTACCTCATAGTCTTTTGACGCGAAAAAAATATTATTCTCCTCGCAAGTGAAATTGCTACATGATTCTGAGTTCCATACTACTAAACTAGTACCTTCAATTTCTGTCATCAGCGAATATCTGAGACTACTGCAGATGTGAATAGGCCCTATCGCATCTGAAAATCATTTACCTGGGAGCAAAATAACATGTACAAATTTGATGAATATTAGGCTACTCTCTCTCTCAGCTAGGAACATCGTAGATTGCAAATAGTCCTACCAATCACAAAGTGGTTGTGGTAGTAGACCGACGTTGGTCTTGAGCATTTCTTTTGTGAGAAATTACGCTTCCTCCATCGCTACCTTTCCAACAAGCTAATATGACTCGAATCCTCCTATCCCCATCTCATATCTAGGTAACGCACTGATGACAAACCAAAAACTGAAATACTTTTACACGGTACTTTCATAAAATGCTCGACTTTTTCTTTTTGAAGGGTCTTCACAAAACAATTTCTCATCTCTTCTCCATATTGAAACAGAAAGTTCATAAATGTAATAATTTTTAACCGTATTAACTGAAATACGGCAGTAGTAAGTGGTAGAGCTGAAAAACAATACTCAAAAGCCACTTTATTGCATGCATTACACGTTAGGATGCAAGTGTTCGTCAAAGACAAGTACATTACCAAAGGAAAGAACCTGCAGATTAACGTAATAGGCTGATCCTTCAATAGTCACAAAATGTCGTACAAAGTTCATTGTATCGAAACACTGTTGAAAATAGGCTTTCATTATAGATGTCCATTATTTAAAGCCGGGAAGTATTTATCAACAAATCTGTTACAGTCGTAGTGCACATGTTTGGCGACGTTTCGAACGAACTGGTTCATTCTCAAGCATGACTTACTGAGGCGGCACTGAAAGTGCCTGATCTTAATAACGAATATCAAAATGACTATACAAGCTCTAAAAGGTAATCGTACCTGACTCTCGGATTCAACACATACCTAATTAGGAAGTCAATATCAAACTGTTTAATTCTGACTTGCTAAATAGACACATGTTAATTCTGGCAGTCATCTACGATTGCTTTGTAAACCATCTTCTGCCATTTTGATGTTCGTTATAAAGATCAGGCGTTTCGTTGCATTCTCTGTAGGTCGTGCTTGAGATTGAACCAGTTGGTTCGAAACTAGTCGCCAAACATATGTACTGCAACTGCGACAGCATTTTAATAAACGTTAATGAAAATATGCTTATATAAAAGAGGTTGCTGGTCCTGCAACAACTAAATGTAGAAAATGTAAAAAATAAAATAAATCATTGTAAATGCTTGACATCAATAGTTACATTTTGGGGCTACTGTAAGAGTCATAATCTTTTCCTTGCGTGTCTCATCAACCATGTTCACGGCTGACAACAAAAGACTGCCGACAATACGGCCACTGCCCGGCAGCAGCCTCAGTCTCTGCAGCCCTCCAGCGCCTGCGACACGGCAACCTGCCATACAGCTGAGATTTACGGGAGCTCCCAGAAGACATAGCAGTTATTTAACCCTCTCGTATTAATATCAAGCATCTACCGTGAACGATGACGGGGTCACATTAAACTGCGCTTTGCTGCAGTCCCGTTTGCAACCATTTATCACTCCTCATGTTTGTTGAGTCTTTGAGCATACAGAGCACCGCACTTTCCAACGACGTGTTAAGTACGTACCTCATGTCCATTCACCTGCAATTGACGAAAGTTACAGCGTAAACCGGTCCAAGTCAGAACTGATGTCAGTTTAAAGATATTAAGTACGAAAGCTTTTGAATGGTTGCCTCGAGTTAGTGATTACCGAAACGTTGCTCTCTCAAACAAAACCACGCTGTAATGTGTCGACCTGCCACTGTACGTCATTTTAAAACGAAAGAAACTATTCATAATGAGACAAAGCTTCCAAGGTTTTCACTGGCCAGTTAAGTGGCTACAACAGTATGTTTGCTGAGAAAGTAAATTTCAACAGTACTCTTACGCTCTGGTTTGGGGCGAGGAAAGGAAACAGTTTCTTAGAAAATAAAACTCAGAACCACTGAAAAACTTTTTATTAATTAGTTAACATTTTAATGCGACCACTTTATAATAAGTAGACCTACCTGCTACCTATAATGTACTGACACTGAGAAAGTAAAAATTTGTGTAAGTTATCGCTATGTAAACGCTATTTTGCTCTTAGGTAGATAAAATTGAGATGCACACAGCTACTGTCTACATTGGCTTTTAAAATGAGGAAAAATTTATGCAACGCCACGTGAAGCTTGCAGTACCCAGAGCTACCTGGTATTTCAGTCGCAAAGAGAATAGCTGCGAATGAGCTTACGACGGATGCCTGTGACATCACTTGCTACAGGTAAATATAGATGACATGCGGCTTTCTTGAAACTAATACGAGTATTCTATGGATACGTCTCTCACTCTCAGTTGCGAAAATAACTATTTTTCTTTTGCTACAACCACTTTCCTCTATCCCTCGCTCGGACGACCAATTTAACGAATTTTGCAGTCGTGGTTAACAAAGACACGAACAGCTCAGTAAATGAGGATCCTTCGGATAGAATTGTCTTATAGTCAGAGAACAATTAACCTTCGTTTTCCAGAACTCTGATATTCGAATATTTCGGAAAATAGAACCAAGCATCCTCAGCTGAATTATTTGTATCTGCTCCACAGTGTTTGAGACAGCTAAAACAATAGTTGTCCCGCAATGTAACACGGTGATCTACAACTCGTCGTAGGCTCCTTAACATTGCCATTCTATCTACTTCTCAGTTATACTTGTCACCGAATAGCCCACGCTAACTTACCCATTTGTCTGGTTTGTAAACCGTTAAATATTTGCTGAATCCCTCTATTTGAGTATTATTCCTGCACTCGTTTTTTCCTGTAAAACTGGATTAATGCAGCATAGCAGTTCGCTAAATTCCAATTACACTACAGTTCAGTCCTCTGAAACAGGCTGACAGTGTGTGCAAATCTTTATAAATGATCTTTTACTTATATTAATTTACTTTTACCGACATGAACTGATAGATCTACCAATGTTTTAAACAGACTGGCCGTGTATTCTGGGGCTGGACATTATAGTCTTCATCTCGCCATCCTGGTTTAGATTTTCTATGGTTTCCCTAACTTAGGCCTCTTCAGGCAAATGCCAGGAGAGTTTCCACCATAAGGCTACCTCATGTCCCACCATTATCTACTAGACATATGATACGTAACTGTCTGTAGATATCAATTACGTTGTCTTCGCTGTTCTGAAATTGTAGTAGTGTGACAAGTGCAATATACCTGTAAAACTTATCCACGGAAAAGTAAACTATTACTACTACTTGTAGCTATGGAATTTGGAAAAGACGATTTACATGCAAAAGTTTACATTACTATAATGCCAAGGGAGAGAAAACAAACTCAACATGGAGCATTAGAGCGAAAATTTGTTCGTGGTATTCTGCAATAGATAGTTTGCGATCGCATAGTCCAGGAAAAACACGGTTAATTGTTAATACAGAAACACACCTGCGGCGTAGGAACTATCTGGTCCTGCTTGTAACTAGTTGTTTAGAAAAAAAAAATAATAATAAAATGTTTGGCAACTGAATTTGCATCCAGTAATGTCACACACATGGGCGTGTTGTTTAAAGAAAGCAAGAAGATCTATAGATAACATGTTTACAGCAGTAGCAACTATACCCCAAATACTTTGTCGCGATATTTGAAAACTATTGTTTCGTTATTCTCCTTGCGACTGAAAATGCCACATGATTCTTAGTTCCACAGGGCTAAATCAATACTGTACCTTCAATTCGTATTACCACCCAATGTCCAAAACTACTCCAAATGTGAATAGGCTCTACAGAAAGTATTCGCGTATTATGTGGCTGTAACTTGTCTGAAAGCAGAATAATATACTCACATCTCATACGAACCATTCTCTCTCCGTTACTAACGTGGTAGGTTACCAGCAGCCATACCTATCACGAAGTGGTAGCATTAGCAGGCCTGCGTTGGTAGCCAGTAAAGGGTCTTAAATTGAAGTTGAGTTTTATTTGTAAGAAATTGTACCTCGTTTCCTCCACCCGTCCCCCGTCCAACAGTCTAACATAGGCCGAGCCTCTCTCTACCATAACCATGTCGGATCCTGGATACGCGCAAGAAGGGAAGCCACAAACTGAATTACATTTATATTGTACTATCGTAAAATAGTAGACTTTTTCTTCTTGAAGGGTCTTCACAAAACAGCCGGCCGGGGTGGCCGAGCGGCTCTAGACGTTACAGTCTGGAACCGCGCGACCGCTACGCTCGCAGGTTCGAATCCTGCCTCGGGCATGGATGTGTGTGATGTCCTTAGGTTAGTTTGTTTTAAGTAATTCTAAGTTCTAGGGGACTGATGACCTCAGTAGCTAAGTCCCATAGTGCTCAGAGCCATTTCAACCATTCTTCCTTCACAAAACAACCCTCATCTCCTATCAAAATCTAAACAAAAAATGATTCGTACAGGAATGTAATACTTTTTAACTGCACAAAAGGAAATATTGTAACCTTATACGATAGTAGTACGTGGTAGAGCTGAAAAGTAGCACTCAAAAGGAGCAAGGAAAGCCATTTTATTGTTTGAATTACACGTTCGGAAGCAAATGTTACTGTCAGTTCAGTATTAAAGGAAAGAACCTGCAGGTTAAAAGTAACAGAAGAATTGATCCGCCAACGGGCTCAAAATGTCGTAGAAAATGCATTGCTGAAAAGAGAACTCCATTTTAAATGTTTCAGTTATTTAACGTCAGTCGCAAATGCTTGACACCTATAGTGTTTCTTCCGTGCGTTTCTCGTTAACCGCGTTCACGGCTGAGAACAAAAGACTGCCGACAATTAGGCCGTTGCCCGGCAGCAGCCTCCGCGAGACGCGACACAGACGTCGGAGGCCTCTGCAGATCTGCAGCGCTCGCGCCGCGACAGGTGAGATTTATGGGAACTACAGCAGTTATATTGTCTTTCGTATTACTATCAAGTACGTAAAGAGAACGACGGTGGCTGAAATTTAATTGCGCGTCGCTGCAGTCCCGTCATTCCTCACCGTTTCGCCAGTCTTTGACCGCACGCTCCACTGACACGGAATATACGTAGTTCTTGTCCGCTCTGCTGGAACTGACGAAATTACGTTACAGCGTAAATCGTCCAAGTCAGAACTGAAGTCAACTTAAAAATACTAAGTGCGAAGTTATTTAATGGTTGCTTCGAGTCATTGATTGGCGAAATGTTGCCCTCTCGGCCAAAATCACGCTGATGTATTGTGTAGGCCTGCTACTGAGCTCATTTTAAAACGAGTGAAACTATTCATGAGGATATAATTTAATGCTTACTGTGTTTTCACTGGTCATTTAAGTGCCTACAATAGTTATGTTAGCCGAGCTAGGAAATTTCAACAGCACACACACCGTCTGAGGCGGTGGGATGGAGGAAACCAAACATTTTCTTACAAAATTAAATTCAAAACCATTTAAAAACTGATTATTAATTAGCAAACATACGAATGCGGCCACTTTATAATAAGTAGACCCCCCCCCCCCTTGCTAATACTATGTACTAAAACTGAGAAGGTACAGTTTTTATAAGTTACCAGTGTGTAAATATTAATGTATTTTGCTGTTAGGTACGTAGGTAAAATTCTGATACACACGACTGCTGGTATATTCATCTTTTTAATACCGGAGGGTAGTTTTTACATTGGCTGGTAATATGAAGGAAAAAAACGCGAATTAAATGTGCAATGCTGCTTTTAGCTTGCAGAAACAATAGCCACCTCACATTTTATGTGGAAGGATAATAATGGCTAATGGGTTTTCAGATTTCAAGACGAACGGATCTGAGATACACTTGCTATAAGTAAATATCAATCACATGCGGCTTTCTTCAAACTGATATTGTATAGACACATCTCTCACTCTCAGTTGCGAAAATAGCCATTTTTCTTTTCCTAGTGCTAAAGCCACCTCCCACATCCCGCGCTGGGACGCCCTTGTGTGGCGATGAAAGCAATTCAGCAAATTTTACAGTCATTGGTAGCAACGACTCGAACAGCTCAGTAAACCAGGACACTTTTAAAATAAATCTTTTCTTGTAATCTGAGAATTAACCATCGGATTTTTAACTCTGGTATTCGAATATTTACGGAAATAGACCAAATCATCGTCAGTCAAATGATTTGCATCTGCTCCACAGTGTTTTGAGACAGGCAAGAAAGAGAGTTGCCCTGCAATGTATCACGGTGGTGTGCAGCTCTTCGTAGATTCTGTAAAATTTCAGTGCTACGTACTTATTAGTTATTTTGCGAAGTGTCACAGCAACGTATTTATTTTTTGATTAAGTATTCTTGTTACCGAACGGCCCACGCTAACAGCCCCATTTGCCTGATTTTTAAATCGTCCACAGTATGCTGAACTCTCTATTTCAGCATTACTTCTGCAACTTGCTTTTTTCTGTAAAATTGGGTTAATGCAGCATGATAGTTCGCTACATTCCAGCTACAATCCAGTTCAGTTTTGTAACACTAGATGATACCATATAGGGTTATAGATTTACGTTTGGCGAAAACAAACAGTATTTCAACAAAAGTTACGAAATTTGGTAACGTTCTGCTAACTGCCAGCATACTATGAGTTACTGCACTTTCAATACATCTGTCATCATACTGCTGTTGTATTACAACCATAAATTTCCGCAAATTTAACTTACGTCTATGCCACTACATCGTCGGTACTGACTAGATATTAATCACTTCAATATGTAATCTATATATTGGGAAGCTATTTAGCCACGAGCTTCCACACATGGAAAGTGTCTCATCGTTCCAGTTATGGTTTCAACAGTCTGTAAAAAAAGTAATGAAGGTCTCTAATGACTGGCAACAGGTAATATCTTGGACCTGAGGAGGTTTCCAGTTTCTTCATTAGAATGGATCTATTGATTGTGTCGAACGCCTTGGTGAAGTCTACGAAAATTGCATGAAGCTTTCCCCCTCGGTTCGCTACGGCCATTTCTGTATCGGTTTGGAGACAGTGTACAGCTTGTGCCGCTGATCTCCCACATCTGAAACCAAACTGTGAATCCGGGAGTTTCTCATCGAGGATATCTCTAAGACGCTTGCACAGTAGTGTTGTAAAGATTTTGAATAGATTGTTCTCCGGTGTAATGTCCCTATACGATTTTGGGTCAGCCGTGTTACCTTTTCCCGTGTACAGTATTATCACTTTCGAATATTTCCACTGGTCTGGTACAATTCCTCGTTTCAGGCACTCATTGAGGAGCGCTGTGAGGGGAATCACTAGTACAGGGAACGTAGTTTTCAGGTGCTCGCTATAGATGTTGTCTGGGTCACATGCTTTATTGTTCTTCGTGCTCATAATTCTATGGATTATTTCTTCTTCTGTAAAAAGTACAATCTCCTGCGTAGGGGACCCACGATTTAGTTTTCCGTTTTGCGATGTCTACTGTGTGAGTTGACTTTAGGAAGAGTCCTTCTATCCATGATGCTCCTTCATTGACATTCCCTCTTTGCAGCAATGTTATTGCACTGGTGTCGAGACTGCCCAGTGCTGATATGTCTGCCTTCCTCCTTAGGTTGACTGAATTTTTCGGCCTCTTTTTTACTGTGTTCTCTAGTTGTAGCGATGTTTCCAGTGGTAGGTGTTTCCTTTCCACTCACAGGATGATGCGTTGTTCTAGTGGTTTAAGTTTGGAGTTCACAAATATGAGGTCAATTGTGCTTGCACCGTTATGACGGAAGTAAATGTGGGTTGCTTTATTATTGACAAGTGCAAAGCCTTCCTCTTCCAAGTAGTTCATGACATCTATTGTTTCCCGTGAAGGGGTGTCCACAGGCTAATTCAGGTCTCCTGCCAATATGACTGGGTCGTCCTGAGTGGTAGTATCCAAACACAAACTGATTTACTCTATAATATTTACTTCTGTGAGATCAGGCTAAACGTACACACATATAAGAACACAAATGGCGTTCGTTACTACTAGAGAGTGCCTTGATTTGTGGGAAACTGAGAAGGGCGAGAAAATTTTCATGATGAGACATGTGATGCCACCCTTAGGTCTGTCCTTTGGGCATTGTTCCGCCACAACATTGATCGCGTAATGTATGTTTACTTTGTTACTGTCTTTTGTAAGGAAAGTTTCCGTCAGGAACACTGTATCATAAGGTCTAAAGAAATTATCTTGAAAGCATGCTACTGCTGTGATAAGGCCTTCAATATTCCAGTTTAATGTTTTTAATCTGAGTTTGTTGTGAATGGTATTACAACCTGGGGGCTTCAGGTCTCTTACTCCACAAAAGGTACTGTCTCACTGGCACTCCTATTGGCCACAGCTCTGGCTGTATGGCTTGTTCGCGGCAGTCAAAAGCCACCCCAATTTTGAAGGCCTTTAGGTGGCCCTTTGTTTCCAGCTCATCGAACTCGATTTCTCCCGCTATTTCCAGTCCATTGAGGTGTCTGACGATTTCCTCCTTTGTGGTGTCCTGATGGGGTTGGCCCACATAAAGTCAGGTGGTTCGCTCTCCTGCTCGAAGCCCTAACCCTGTTGGGTGCATTGTCCCTAACACAAAGGGACGTTAATTGTTTTCTCTCCTGTCTTGATGTCGTTTCCTACGTCTTCCCCTTTCGACTAAAGTGTAGCCCTCGTTTTCTTCTTCTTTTTCTTCCTCGACCTCCGCCAGTGGCAGCGTGACACTCCTGTTTGAACCTCCCTCTCTATGATAGGCCACTTCCGCTGGTGAGGGTGTGGTGGTCCTCATTGTATTCCTCTCTCTATGACTGGTAGCTGACAGTTGTGGTGTTGCCAATCTCTGGTGGCATTCCGATCACTCAGGCGCTAACACGACCTATCCTTGAATGAAGAGAAGACCGTCTCCATGACATTCAGAAGAGGAGGAAAACCCGGCACTTTCTACGTTGGAGAGACACCATTAAAGTCAGTCATCAGTTTTACGTACCTAGGAGTTACCCTTCAGTCACAGGGAACAGTATTCACACGCCACATAAACTACAGAGCCAGCACTGCAACGAGAGCCATAAATGATATCAAGTCGATAGGCAAACTCTCTCTGTAAACAGCCCTATGACTGTTTGAACGTAAAAATTGAACCTGTTGCAATTTACGGATTGGAAAACATATGGATTCATCTGAAGAAGACAGACATCGAAAAAATAGAGAAGCTGATGGCTACTTACTTAAAAAGGGTGCTATGTCTCTCCAAATACACACTCACGTGGCTTGTGTATGAACTGGCCAGGGATCCCTTCTTCATAGGAGAAATGTGGCTGAAGCACTTACAACCAGAGACGAAAGCCTACTAGGTCTTATTGACGGAACCACATGAGAAGAAACCCAAGATATGGAAGGATTTCTATGTGACAGACACCATGACAATCTGTGAATGGACGCAGGGAGGATACGAACTCCGCCACGTAGTGACAAGACCCTACGTGCATGGATTTCACCACAAACTGTGCAACACCGAGATTTTTCATGAGCCCAGCAGGAGCTGCATATGTGCCATGTGCAGTGACCAGTGTGAGTGATATCATGTGTTAATCTGTAGGCTGAGAACAGAATCGCTGGTGAAATTCTGCAGTGACTAAGAATAATAATAGTGAATAGAGAATAATTCCTGTAATTCGCGCACAAAATGGCCAGTTTGTCTGCAATAAATCTATTATTAAAAGTAATGGAGACAGATGGAGAGCTTGTCCGCTTGCAACACAGACTCCTACTCACAAACGATACTTGTCAGTAACTTACATCTAGTGTCTAAAAGTTGGTGTGTCTAACAGAGTACACTTACATCTGAACTTTTATATGATTGGTTTTATCCCAAGTAACTACACGTAAGTTTCATATACAATTAATACTGCCAATTTTTGATACTGGCAATTGGAACTATCTGCCACGTTCATAGCCTTTCCTTCGACTGCCTTTCTAAGTGATTTGAGCGAAAATGCTTCAAAATCATCGTAAACTAATAGTCTTGATCGCTATCTAGTTTCGTAACTACTAAAAACAACACAAATTAAAAAAAAATAGTACGTTAAAAATCGCAAACAGTACAAATCTCATTGTAAGAAGGCTCAGTTATGTGCATAACGTCTTGTACATTAAGTAAAGCTTCATCAAGAATGTCATCATCATTGTCACAAGGCGTTGTGACCCTGTGAATCAAAATTTAAATCCTGGATGTTTACCAGCTTCTCTTAGAGCTTGCTGACGTAGTAGACCAGACCTTTATTCTATCTGCCCACCTGCTAATTGTTCTCCCCCTTGGTCTCGTGTCCTTGATCTTTCCCTCGATGATTATTTTCTCCATCTGTTTCCAAAACCTGGTCAAAGAACTGGAGAATTTTTGTTTGACACAAGAAGAAAGGTGCCTGGAAATAATGAGTTGCTCATAATGGACACATCTGTCCTCTTTTAGTGAACTGTATGCGCAGTATTCTGCAGCAACACAGTGCATCAATACGTTGCTTGTATTTGGTCTTAAGACTTCAGGTTTCACAATCATGAGGCATATATGGGAAGCAAAATTATTCCCTGCCTGCCGTTTGATGAAATGACATCTTGAACTACCATTATCTATAGAACTGGCAAGAATTTGTTTGATGTTTCCTTCTTCCTTATGATTGCTTAGTATAGTAAACTGCCCTAATGCCTCTGAACAGGGGCAATTTTTAATGGCTCTAGGTGAATATTACACTTTTCATTTACTTTCCAACTGCTCACCTCCTTACTAACCACTGGGGAGAACGTAAGTTGCAGTGCAATATTGTCATAATTTTGATACCTGCCACCTCCCAGTTTGGTCCTAATGAGTCTCTTCACTATAAAAGCATTTAAAAAAAAAACACACATGGTCTAAAATAAAGTACCAGTAGGGAAAGAATTTGAGAATGTTACGAAATTCTAGGTTGGCTAAGTTTTGCAACTTCTGCTAAGCTTCTGAATGCAAAATTGGCAAATGATATTGTCAATTCTAAATGCAAGGGAGACATGGAAACTGGAAATAAGAATGATGTACAAAAATAATCAGTCGCCAAAAGAAAAAGTAGAAGTATAAAGTGGAAAGTAGAATAGAAGCAGTCAAAAAAACCACAACAAAATAATTTTATACGGATGTGTGGTATCTGTTCTTCGGGATATATCCTAAAGAGTAGACACCGTGCAGAATCTGCGGTTAAGATACTTATTATGTATACTGATGGTGGAGGGGGGAGAAAGGCAAGGCAACAGGAGGAAATGCAGAAAGGGGCTGCATTGGGAATTTATGTGGAATTGCAGAGATGCATGAAAATGTGTGTTGGACTGTACATTGAACCCAGGACCTCCTGCTTACTATGCAGTGGCAATAACCACTGCAACAACCAGACACAGTGTTCATCACAAATGCATCAACTATCTTGCTACATTCCCTGGCAAATGCACATTCCCACCCAGCATCGTGTATCTGCAGTCCCTGTTCATGTCCTCCAGACTCACTCATTTTCCACGGGAGGTAGGATATTATCCGCAATCCTTGGTGAGAATGCACATTTATGTTTGACCTCCTGTGGGAATCTAGACTTAGTGAGCACAAAGGACACAGACAGGGACTACAGATAGATGGCACTGGGTGGGCTGGGGAGCACAACGAGAAAGTTCACTCATTTGAAATAAATGCTGTGTCTGGATGGTGCAGTGATTAATGTAACTGCCTAGTAAGCAGGAGATCCCATGTTTGAGTACCAGTCTACCCCACATTTTTGCTCATTGCTGCTGATTCTGCATAAAGTCCTGATGCTGCTGATATCATCAGTTCTTCCCCTTTCCTTTCCTTTCACCTTGCTCTACCTTAAATTTACATAACAATAAAATATGCCTTGAGAGGTAAAACATGAACAGAAAAAGACCTGCAAGGAAGAACAGTACTGAGGAGGACAATATAAATTGCTAACTGGCCATCCATATTTAATTTTACATGGCTTTCCTTAAAAATGTCAGACAAATGACAATTGTGTCTCTTCAAAATCACTGCTGATTACCTGTATTACACATGTCAAAATGAACTGGTAGTATTCTTCACTGATGATTTCTCTACCATTCTGTTCTACCTGAGCCTGCTGGCTCATGGAACTCAAAACATGTCAGTCAAAAATAAATATCCTGAAGCTACCATCCACATAAATTATTTATTCTAATTTTGCATCTGATATGGTCTTAATAACCAGGTCATCTGCCTACTGGGAGATAGTGTCCTGGGCAATTTCTGTATCTTGTACAGGTTCTTCCAGCTGTAATTTAGTTCCACAACTGTGTATTTTGTACCATCCATTAATGCGGTTGTGTCTAGGTTCTACTTGGTTATTAAGAAAACACTAACACATACATAAAATCTTCACTATATATGTATTAAATTTACAACCTTAAACTGCTTCCTATCACCATTTATTGCAGTGTAAAAGAACACATCACAATGTCAAAAATCCTCCATGTTCCACCATCACAGAGCTACACCACTGATCAATTTAACCGTTATTCAGTGATGTCTTAAATGTCCTCACCATTACTAAAATGCTGTGACAAAAGCTACTTTTTTCCATGTATAGTGGAAGAAGTAGTAATCACTGGTTACCAAATTAAACCTTTAACAGCTCTGGATGTGTTAAAGCACTTGCCTTTGTACGTGTCCCTGTGTGCTCTGAACATTTTTACACAAGCCACCAGTCCTTCTATGTTGTACTCTGAACGTGTCTACATGTAGACACATTCAGAGTACCAGGTAGAAGGACTGGTGCTGCACGTAAACACATTCAGAGCACACAGGGACAGGTACAAGGCATGTGCATTAACACGTCCATAGCAGTTAAAGGGTTAAGGGTGTACAGAAGATGGCCAACAACATCTATTCTAACTTATCAAGCTTTATTTCATTTCTTGTGGCACTATGTGAACAAAAATTATTACACAGCAAAACCATGCAAGGACTTAATAGGCCATGTGACTTGCTTTCAACTGGTATTCATAACTTTTACAATATTTCACTGTGCACTGTTGAAATGATCGTTGTGATTCACTCCCTAAATATGCTTTTCCTGTCCCAAAAATGGTAATTCTAATCTACTATGTAGTGAGCAGTTCTGAAATAATCAGCACTATTGCTTGACTTTTCTCTGTACATTACACAAAAATGTCTGGAGGTTAAAGGGTTTGCCTTTCTTACATTGACAAAATTGACTGTGTAATTTTCACAGTTGTAAGATTTGTGATAGCAGAAGCCATTCCAGATTTTAGTCACACAAGGCACAATACTGTAGTGCATACTGACCCAAACTCCATGTCACAGATATACTCATACATGTTCATTAACAAAATTGAAGCTACATTTTCAAGGGTATTTGGTATTTCAAGGTTCAGTTATTTGGCAATAACAATTTATGATTAATGTATTATACATTCTTGCAACAGAAATGACTTTCTGTATTTGATTCTGTATAATTATATGAAGTGAATTATCAATGAGACTGTGGAAAACATTTATATTTTTTATTTCAGAATGTTTTAAGACGAGACAGCAATATTATTATTGTGCATCAACTTCTTCTTGTTGCAACTGTGAAACAGGCGGGTTAGGGCTCCACGTCTGCTAACTGTATGCAACTGTACCACAGGAGACAGCCAAGCTAACAGGTCAGTTCTTCCCGAAAGGTCAGTATTACATTTAGTGTGTTTAATTTCTTATTATACCTACAGGACACGTAAAGTCTCTTTCTTTGCTGATGCAATAGACATATCCTGCAGATGGTCTCATACCCAAATCAATGATAAAAATTTGCAATGACCCAATGTAATGCTGCAGTGTTGTGTATTTTACATCTTTGGTATTGTTTAGTAACTGAAGCCTTTACTTTTGTATTCAGTGTTTGGCAGTATTTACAAGTCTAGTCTCCCTCAAACACTGATGTGCACTGTGTCATATTTAATGAAGCACATGCCTTCTTCACGTGCGCGAAAGTTTGTTTTTCAATAAATCTCAGCAAACAAAAACACCACTGTAAAACACACACACACATACACACACACACACACACACACACACACACACACACACACACACACACACACGCACACACACACACATCACTGCAGCATTTTTTAAATGTATTTATTTATTTATTTATTTTTTTTTTTGACAAAAATTTAGTGGCTCAATCACAAAGTCCTACTTCTTCACTGCCTCCTCCACTCCTTTTTCTTTGCTTGAGAAGATAATTACCTATTAACTGTTCCCATGGCCACATGCAGCTAAACTGAGGGAAGCTAGAGTTTAATGCTTCATAGACATCCTTGCTATTATAGCTGCAGTCATGAAATGAGTCATATCAAGATCATTGTTGATAATTCCACTCCTGATCCTGTAATGTTGATATGCTACATGCTAGTTAGTCATTCCTTACAATTCACTACCTGTGTATGTTTAAATTTGTCTTTATTTCATTTAAAGTTCAGTATCGATAATAATGAGGATCAGTAGTCAATGCACAGCAAAGTTGCTGGTCCAAGTCATCTAGGGTATGTGTACTCTAAGACTGAATGAAAATTATGAAACAAGGTAATATATATATATATATATTCCAGTATTATGACCAATCACAATACCTTAAGGTTATTTAACATAGGACTTGATAAGAGTGCAGATGGTTACTGAAAAAGTAAACATTTCAGAAATACTCTGTGAAGTGAGGAGCCTAATGAGAGAGGGAACTATGTTATTTTGAGAAGAAATGGAAATAAATAGGGTTTTCTAAAACATTGTATTAAGATCTTATTTGTACAATAAAGGGTTAACTTTTTCCTTCTTAACTTTTTCTCACATACATTGTGCAAAAGGAAAAATTTGAAGTTTAATGTAAATAGGAATGATTGCAACACTGTATGCCACAACAAATACAACAATTTAAAAAAAGTTAAACACACATATCAAAAAGTGTTATCCTGGTTGATATACTGTTGGCCAACCATGAATCGTGTTATCAGGCTTCCATTTCAACAAAAAAACGATTTCATTAAACGTCAAGAAAAACTGGGGAAATGTATGGAATTAGTGGAACAAGGTCTTTTAACTTCAGGGTTGATCAGGTCTTCTGTGTGGATAGAATATTTCCTAAAGAAGTTTAGTCATATCAGGATAATGAGCCACTGGGTCTATCCTGGTTTTGGAGTGATGACCTGGCACTTTTTTGAAGCATTCCAGTCCATGTCATTCTTCTGTTGTCTATCAAATTTTGGAGCACCAATTTTCCTACTATTAACGGTAACATCATTTCCTACAACACAACTTCTAACTATTTTATTGTTCAGCTACTGAAAATCCCTGAAATTTTCTGTTGTTGTTGGAATGAGCTTAAATGGGTTTATGACTCTAGCATTTTTCACAATTTCACAGCAATGGTCAGCTGTGTATATACGATCTGTTTTTCAGATTTCCTTTTTTATCGTGTCAGAATCTTCGTCAGTGCATAAACAGGTACATCCAGGAAAAAGGGAAATAATGATGAATGGTGTCATAGAGTCCTTTGAAAATAAGAGTACACACCAAACACAGTATTGCATTTTGTTTTTTGTCCAGGGCAAGATCTGAAAAAAATCAACTTTCTTTTATAATAAATATTTGAGGGATCACTCTGCACTTTTATGATACATGATGCATTTTCTGATGAACTGCATGAGGCAATATCATCTGGCCACAAGCACATAATACCTGAAATGGAGTTGCATATGTAGAAGCCAAGTTGCACACACACTACCTGCCTTTATGTAGCACAATGCCTCTCTTTGAATTTTATGTCTCAGCAGTGATTATTGGAAATCATTACTGGAACAAGCCTTTGTGTTTTACCTCAACATCACATATGCTTTGTCAGATCAAAGATGATGTAGCCTGGCATCCAAAGGAATATCATTGTTTGGAGTAGCACTGTACTCATCATAAGTTTTACATGTGTCTGTATTTGGTAACATGAAGCTTACAAAAATTTTGCACTGAAAACTTTATTATATGCTCCCCATTTTACACATAAAACTCATGTTTGTAGGAATTCTCCACCACAGAAGTGGTGCATTTCACATTTACAATGTACACTGAAGTGGACTATTAAGGTAAGGAATGAGGGGGTTTTCCATAAAATTGATGAGGAAAGGAATATATGGAACACCCTGACAAGAAGGAGGTACAGGATGATAGAATGTCATGAAGACAGCAGGAAATAATTTCCATGGTACTAGAGGGAGCTGTAGAGAGTAAAAACTCTACAAGAAAACAGAGAGTGGGACATCCAGCAAATAACTGAGGATGTAGGTAGCAAATGATACTCTGAGATGAAGAGTTTGGTAAAGGAGAAGAATTCATAGTGGGCCATATTAAACCAGTCAGAAGATTGATGACACAGAAATGTGCACCTAACCTGTATTGTCTTTCCATGAATAATGGAATCTGTATTTCTGAAACTTTGAAATATAGCCTCGAACAGTATCCAACCTGGTAGGTTTTCTACATCTTATCTATACATGGCATGCGAAAATATGATGTTTTAATTTCATCAGTATTTTCATCCCTAATTAATCTTCATGAACATTAAACCCTTTCCTGTCCCCTCTAGCTGTTGATGCCTTTTTCTATGATGATGCAAAAATTGCTCAAAATGCTTCTAAAACATACTCTGTGTTATGTTACAGTCACCAATGTTCCCTTGTAAGCAAATGACGGCTTTCTTCTGAACACTCCTACATCATGTTTTTTAGCATACCTCCAACAGTAGCCCTTGTGCTCAGCAAGACCTCTGAGATTTTTATTCTGAATATTTTAGTCCTGCAGCTTGTAAAACTCACAAAATAATGAGGTTTTAGAAACTTCATCTAACATTAAATAGCTGCTCCAGCTGAAGTTAGATACATCTGATTTGTTTTTTTCAGTCACATCCAGGTCCTTATTGCTTTACTGTTACTTACTTACTGGTTTTATCACTCACATATTCATGTCCACTGCTATTTTCCCCTTCACATCTGCTGCCATTCATTTAAGCAGATTATGATTGAATTTTTACCACCTTTCCAACATTTTCTGATACTCAGTGATCCATATTTCTCTCACTATTGTAAAACATTGTTACCAGAAGTGCAACAACTTACATACACAGAAGAATGACATAACATGTTCACTACAATGAAGAGACAAAATGCAAATTAAGTTTAAAATTGAAAATGAAGATGGATATAGAGGCAACAATTATATTTTGGGACAATACGTTATTCCCATATAAGTGATAAACCAATCTGTAACAGTTCTATGTTGCTACATCTGCAACTCACATAGTAGACATCGTTATGTAGCACAGCCCTTCCTCTCATTCAAAATGATCGTAAGGATGCATTCAAGGATTTAGGACAACTGCTGCAGAAAGTGCAGCAGCTATGTCACGTGGTTCTAGTTCAAAGGATAGATGCAAGGTGGCAGCAAATATTGAAAAGAGCCAAAGCCCAGTTTTTCATTTTCGTGGCATAGCTCCCTCTCACACTACACACCACAATTCTTCCTAACTGAAGTCACAACAAACACAGCCTACAATGACAATGTGGAAGAGGTGAATTATCAAGCTTATACTCAGCTAATATTGACAGTGGAGCTCAACTTACCCAGGGTCAGATTCCTGTAATTACTTTTAGGAAGTGTTCACTTTCTTTCAGCCTTTAAATTGTGCAGAAATGTTGCTGCTCAAAGGAGATTCCCGCAGTAGTAGGAAATTATTAACTAAATGTGGAATGTTAATCATAAGGTTTAGTGATTTGTCCCTTTGATGTTGATGTACCTTAATTCTGATACTACTTGACCCTTAGAGTACCAGGAAGGTAGGGATGAGGTGTTTCTTAAGGTGGTATACCTTTGATGATTTCTAATTGAGGAATTCTTCGCAGATTGAACAAGAGGCCATTTATGCTAAATCTCAAATAAGAAAAATATGAACTATATGTAATGTAGAAGACAGCTACACCCTAGTTACAATTATAGTACAGAGACTACCTCAAAGTATGAAAGGACATAATTGTGATACGCTACAATGACATAATCCAATCTCTGAAAACAAAATTACAACCACATGGCCTGCTGAAAAAAAAAAAAAAAAAAAAAAAAAAAAAAGAAGAAGAGATCAGAGAGTATGTATTCAACATATTATACCTCTCCTTAGAGAAAATGAAAATGTCAGTTATCAGCCAAAGTTAAATAGTTTATTGGTCCTTTTAATCTTTTTGTACATCAAGTACATTATAGTACTGGACAGGTCCTGGACAGGTCACATTTCTGGAACTTGCTATAGACATTAAAAGCAGCCAAAGTTAATCATGTATATTAAATATGCATACAAAAAAAATTGAAAACAAGTTTACATATGCACAGATAATTTTCATCATGGCAGACAGTAGTTGTCATGCATCTGTTCAGTCCACTCCTGAAGTATCTTTTCTCGTTTTCATGTCACAAGGTAGTTTTTTATAGAGCTTGGCTGCTGTTTTGTGTGGTCCATCTTCTTTAGTGCTTTATTTTAATATTGGGCATATACAATGAGCAAGCAGTAAAGAAAATCAAAGAAAAATCTGTAAAGTGAAATTAAGTTGAGGCTGGAGAATTTAATATCCAGACATTTGCAGACGGAACTCTAATTCTGTCAGAGGAAAAAGCATGAATTGAAAATATGTTACAAGATCCACATGAACAACAGTAAAATAAGGGCACTTAAATGTGTTAGAATTAAATCAGGTGCTGCTGAGGGAGCTAGAAAACGAATTAAAACTAAAAGTAGAAGTAAAGTGTGTTACTTCAGCAACAAATAAATGACAATGGCCAATCAGAGGATGTAAAATGCAGAACAACAAAACCAACATAGGATGTCTGAAAAAAAGATACATTTGTTAATGTAGAATAAAAATTTATATACGTGAAATGTACTCAGAGATGTGATTATGAACAACCATCAGCTGTATAAGGAATCTCAACAATGAAATCTGTTGTGCACTGGAACCCAAGCAAGGATTTTCTGCATTATGTAAGTGGTAATCTTAACCACTTTGGCTTCCTGTGCAGGACTCATACCCAGATCCAAGCTTCCATATGTCATCAATCTTGTGCTGAAAGCTGTACTCACACATATTATGTAGTGGCAATACCTGTACAGGGGAGGACATTTTAATTGAAAGTCCCTGAATGATATCAGCAGAGAAATACGATATTGCAATGCATGTGTTGTTAAGAAGAATAGTGCAATGGTCCTTTGGACACACATGCATTCATGCATGTGGTTGTTCATATTTGCAACATCAAATAAACTTCACATATTTCATAACAGCTGAAGTTGCTGCTGTAAGTTTTCCTTGAGACATACTTGCATATCTGAAGGAACATTGTATTGTTCTTCATAACAACTCAAGCACCACAATATCGTGTAAATTTAAATCTTAGGAAATCTTTTCTGAGCATATTTGTCTGGAGTGCAGCCTTGTATAGAAGTGAAACTCTAACAACAAGCGGTTCAGACAAGAAGAAAATAACAGCTTTTAAAACGTAAACCTACAGGAGAAAGCTAAAGATTAGAAGGGTAGATCATGTAACTAATTAGAATGTACTGAATCAAATTGAGGTAAAAAGAAATTTATGGCACAACCAGACTAAAGAAAGAGATATACTGATACGGAACATCTTGATGCATCAAGGGATTGTCAATGTGCTAACTGCAGAAAATGCAAGGAGGGTTGGGGAGGAGGGAGGGTGGTCTGTAGCAGGAGTATCCATGCAGATATGTGCACAGGACAGATTACTGGGGTAGGTGCATAGGTGCATTAAATCAGTCTTTGGTCTGAAAGACCAAAATGACAACATCACAGAATATTATATATTGCCCATTCATCAAAAATTAAATGTTTTGTTCAAATAGATTTTGCAGACACATGTGCAAATGAAAAAATCACATTTCCCCATATGCTGAACTGTAATTGTTGTTTTTTTACTCTATGACAAGTTGTGGTCGTTAAGTTATTTTAAGATATTAAGTATAACATTTGCAATATCATAAAAGTTTTACTGATCAGCCTTCTGGTTCAGGCAAATGAATTACGAAAGTAATGTTTGAGCTTTAATGTACAAACAGAGAAATTTTGCTGGACAAGTAGTGTTTCATGATTTATATCTTATTTAGACAGAGAAACTATGATTCCATTATACGTTTTCATAAAAGATGTCCATGAGGTGGAAAGCTTATTTATAAAATGTAGGACACTTGAGATATCTCTGAACATTCTAAATTCACAGTAATACACTGAACAGATAAGTGAATCCAGTAATATTAGTAAAACATTATGAAAGAGGATTTTAGTAAGGCATACAAAGAAAATTGATGAATCAACAGCACAAATAATTTCATTCGAAACAAGTAATTCATTTTCGTCCTAATGGATGTAAGAGAATGTGAAATAATGAAAATAAGGAAACAAAGTAATTGGAGCTTTTCTACATCTGGCTAAGGCCTTTGATTCAGTGATCATGGAATAATTTTATCCACATTAGAACCTTATCACATAATAGGAGTGGCAGCAAATTTTTTATTTCGTATCTCAATGACAGAAGACAGTGTGCAAACGTACATTATAAAAATGAAGGTAAGATCCTAATAATAAAACTGGAATACATGACTCAACTATGAAGTCCCCCTCGGGAAGCATTCTTGGGCAATGTTTATTTCTTGTACATACTTATGACATAACACAGCCAAAAGATTCAAAACTAGTGAACTACAAATAGAAATTTTTTATTCCACCATTGAGCATATTTAGATGCAATTGGTGCCGTCAGCGTATACATAATAATAACAACAATAATAATCATCGACATGACAAATCTTATTAACTACAATATAATAATCCAGGACAGATGCAATATATATTTGTGCAAATGTAAATAACAACAAGAAGTTTCCTAATTGCTCAATTACAAGATAAATGAACTACATAGTTCAGTGAATGACAAATAAATAATCCAACAGATATTTAACAATAAGTACATGAAACAGTAATAAAATAGTTGCACAGTGTGGCATAAGTATAGTTTGCAGTTAATTTATAGTTAATTCTCATAAGCAAAGCGGGTCATTTGTCACATACTCAAGGAACTCCTGAGCAGAGTAAATTACTTTACTATTGATCCACCTTAATAGACTAGTTTTAAATTTATTTACTGGCACTGTGTAGGCATTTTCAAGTAATTTGTTGAAGTAGACAGGACCAATATGTGTAGCTGTTGTGTCTCTTTGCAAGCCTAGCATATGGCATATTAATGGTATGTCCACTTCTCATGTTATGGTCATGAACTGTTCTCCTTAAGTCAAGTCAGATTCTCAGATTCTCTTTAATGAAGACAAGCAAGTTGTAAATATACAGGCCAGGCACCGTCATTGATCTCGACATGATTCACAAGGACTAAATTACAATATGCACCTTATGGCTTTCTTTTGCCATTTAAACCCTAATTTTGAGCCTACGCAATTGCCCCATTATAGTATTCCATAACTCAGGTGCAAATAGAAGAATGCAAAATACGCATATAACAGAAGTTCTTTACTGACACTGCTCCTCAGCTGATACAGCAGATATACGGCACGTGCCAATTTGCCACGTATTTTCCCTGTGTGAGTATTTCAGCTGAGCTTTTTATCTATACGAAATCCTACTAATTTTACTGTTTTGTTACCATGACTGGGAGCATTCAGGTTGAATACAACAGCTTCAGTTTTACTATCATGCTTCTGCAGTACATTTGCCTCAAACCAAGTAATGCCTCTCTCCATTGCCACTGCCATGCTGTGTTGCACATTTTCAAGATTGGTATCACATGTGGTGAATGTTGTGTCATCAGCATATAGCACTACATACACGATACAACTGCAGGTGAATCATATACATAAATAATGAAAAGAAAAGGTCGAAGGACAGATCCTTGAGGTACCCCCTTTACAACTGGGAGACATTCTGACATCAGATTATTTACCTTAACTAACCTTTTTCTATTATCCAAGTATGACTGCATTAGGCATAGAACATTCTCTCCTACTCCTTAGTGGTAGAGTTTTTTAATGATAATATTGTGGGCGACCATATCAAAAGCTTTCCTGAGGTCCAACAATGTTGCACAGTTATCTTTATTTTCAGAACAATTGTATGTTTGTGCTAGCATACTCTCAACTGTTTAGACTGTTCAAAGGCTAGATCTGAAATTATGTACAAAATATTCATTCATCTGCTTATTCATGCAGAATTCTATTACTTTTCATACTATGGGTATATGTGATATTGGTCAACAGATACCTGCTGATGCTATATCTCCTTATTTATGTACTGGTTTAACTACAGATATTGTTAAACATTCTGGATAATAACCTTCATTTTCAATTTTGTTGAGTATTTTAGTCAATGGTGTTACAATTTCATTTCTGAAGTACTTAATACCTTAATTTGAGAGACCATAGTAATCCCCTGCTCTAGAATAACTATTAATCCACTTACAATAACATATGGGGCATTCAATGAAACCAGCTCACTAGCATAAAGCAAGGCTATGTTACTCTACAGAAAACTGCAATACAGCATATTCTCAGCAATGACAGTGCACATGTTAAACCACTTACATTAACAACTCAAGAAGAATGCAGGAAAAAGATTTTATCACATCAGGCAATATGTCTCCACAAAACAATATATACTCTATACAAAAAATCAGCCCACACAAACAGATAGGAACACAACTTTAGAATCACACTACATAAGAAACTATAAACTAAATGACAGTCATTTTTCACATACTCAGTCAAATGATATGAAGAGTCAAGAGAGAAGAGGACCGCACATGAAGAAATATGCCTCTGAATTACAACATTAATACTATTCATCAAACACATTTCACATATCTCAACTGGACACAAACACACCAACACAATTATGGCATATATTAGTAAACAAATGAAAACGGGAAAAAAACCTAATAAACCTAAACATCTGAATTCCTATTATGTCAGTATACAAGTGTGACAGAAAACACACTATGTGGAGAAAATACATTGTTACCATGTTACCAGAAACAAATGTGCGGGCTGTTACTTATCGAGAAAGTTCAATGACAGAATAAATCCAACTCTAAATCTCCAGATACATATAGAATTCTATGTATGATGTAAAAATGGCAGAACAAACTATACTACATATATTCCAAACATACTCGTATATTTCTCTACAGATAACTGTAATACAACACCTTTTCAAGACACACACTCAACATATCAAACATCTTACATTAACACTACATGAAGAATGCAGAAAGAAGATTTTGTCTCACGAAAAAAAATGTCTCTACAATACACTATATATGCTATACAAAAAACCCACTCACACAAACAGATCAGAATATAAATTTACATCACTCTACATATGAAACTACACAACCCAATTACACTCATTTTACAAACTACTCAGAAAAATGACGTGAAGAATCAAGAGAGAAGAGAACCGCACATGAAGAAATATGCCCACGAAATACAACATTAATACTAATCATCAAACACAATTCACATATCTCAACTGGACACAGACACAACAACACAATGCATTCATACTATAGAACTCTCTTACACAGTATTTACACAATACAAAATTAAAAACAGATCAGAACACAATTATACATCACTCTACATATTAAACTATAAACCCAATTACACTTATTTTACACAATACTCAGACAGATGACATGAAGAATCAAGAGAGAAGAGAACCGCACATGAAGAAATATGCCTCCAAAATACAACATTAATACTAATCATCAAACACACTTCAAATTTCTCAACTGGACACAGACACAACAACACAGTATTTACACATTACAAAACTAAAAACGCCACAAATGAAATTACATGAAGGTTCAAGAGAGAAGATTTCCAAACATGAAGAGAGAAGATGATTTTTCACAGGCAAAGACTCTATACAACACAAACAATAAATTAAACACAGTTCAGTACACTGACACAAAACATGCAATGGAGGATATGTGATGGTCACTGAGACCTACAAAGCCATTAGCTCCCATCGTAAAATAGATACATATTAGGTGATGACACCTACCACTGACTGTTCTCAAAATGAGCGATCATGAATTTATCTAGAGAGTAACTGACATGTGCAGTTGCATACTGCGATTAATAAACCAAATAACAGAACCAGATGAAAAGATATTACTAATAAAATATGACTAATATCGCTCATAACATTCTAAGTTCATGGATGGATTAAAGTATGGGACACCTCGGTATTGAAACTGATTACTATTTATGATGAATACAATTCTGGCATATATTAGTACTCAAATGAAAATGGGAAAAATACCTAATAAAAATAAACATATGAATTCCTATTATGTCAGTATACAAATGAGACAGAAAACTCTCTATGTGGAGAAAATACATTGTTACCATGTTTCCAGAAACAAATGTGCAAGCTGTTAATTATGGAGAAAGTTCAATAACAGAATAAACCCAACTCTATGTCTCCAGATACATATAGAACTCTATGTATGATGTAAAAATGGCAGAACCATCTATACCACGTATCGTCCATACATACTCGTATATTTCTCTACAGATAACTGTAATACAACACCTTTTCAACACTCACACCCAACAGATGAAACCACTTACGTTAACACTAGACGAAGAATGCAGAAAGAAGATTTTTATCATGAAGAAATATGTCTATACAAAACACAATATACTCTACACAACAATTCCACCCACACAAACAGATCAGAACACAATTTTAAATTACTCTACATATTAAACTATACACCCAATTACACATATTTTACACAATACTCAGACAGATGACATGAAGAATCAAGAGAGAAGAGAACCGCACATGAAGAAATATGCTACCGAAATACAACATTAATACTAATCATCAACCACACTTCAAATATCTCAACTGGACACAGACATGACAACACAGTATTTACACATTACAAAATTAAAAACGCCAAAATGATATTACATGAAGAATCAAGAAAGAAGATTTCCAAACATGAAGAGAGAAGAAGAACTTTCACAAGCAATGACTCTATACAACACAAACAAGCATCCAAACACACTTCAGTACATTGACACAAAACATGAAATGGAGGATATGTGATGGTCACTGAGACCTACAAAGTCTTTAGCTGCATCGTAAAATTGATACATATTAGGTGATGACACCTACCACCAACTGTTCTCTCAATGAGCGAACATGAACTTATCTAGAGAGTAACTGACAGATGCAGTTGCATACTGCGATTAATAAACTAAATAACCGAACCAGATGAAAAGATATTACTAATAAAATGTGACTAATATCACCCATTATATGCTAAGTTCATGGATGGATTAAAGCATGGGACACCTCGGTATTGAAACGGATTACTATTTATGATGTATACAATTCTGGCATATAGTAGTACTCAAATGAAAATGGGAGAAACACTTAATAAACCTAATCATATGAATTCCTATTATGTCAGTATACAAATGTGACAGAAAACTCTCTATGTGGAGAAAATACATTGTTACGATGTTTCCAGAAACAAATGTGCAAACTGTTAATTATCGAGAAAGTTCAATGACAGAATAAATCCAAACTCTATGTTTCCAGATACATATAGAACTCCATGTACGATGTTAAAATGGCAGAACCATCTATACAACATATCCTCCATACATATTCGTATATTTCACTACAGATAACTGTAATACAACACCTTTTCAACACTCATACACCACACATCAAACCACTTAAATGGACACTACATGAAGAATGCAGAAAGAAGATTTTGCCTCATGAAGAAATATGTCTATACAAAACACAAAATACTCTATACAACAATTCCACTCACACAAACAAGTCAGAACAAAACTTTACATCACTCTACATATGAAACTATAAACCCAATAACACTCATTTTACACAATACTCAGACAAATAACATGAAGAATCAAAGGAGAAGAGAACCACACATGAAGAAATATGCCTCCTAAACACAACATTAATATTAATCATCAAACACACTTCAAATTTCTCACATGAACACAGACACAACAACACAGTATTTACACATTACAAAATTAAAAACACCACAAATGAAATTACATGAAGAATCAAGAAAGAAGATTTCCAAACATGAAGTGAGAAGATGAACTTTCACAAGCAAAGACTCTATACAACACAAACAATAAATTAAACACACTTCAGTACACCGACACAAAACATGAAATGGAGGATATGTGATGGTCACAGAGACCTACAAAGCCATTAGCTCCAATCGTAAAATAGATACATATTTGGTGATGACACCTACCACTGACTTTTCTCAAAATGAGCGAACATGAATTTATCTAGAGAGTAACTGAATAAGTGCAGTCGCATACTGCGATTATTAAACCAAATATCCGAACCGGATGAAAAGATATTACTAATAAAACATGACTAATATCGCTCATTATATGCTAAGTTCATGGATGGATTAAAGTATGGGAGACCTCAGTATTGAAACTGATTACTATTTATGATGTATACAATTCTGTCATATATTAGTACTCAAATGAAAATGGGAAAAATACCTAATAAACCTAAACATATGAATTCCAATTATGTCAGTATACAAATGTGACAGAAAACTCTCTATGTGGAGAAAATACATTGTTACCATGTTTCCAGAAACAAATGTGCGAGCTGTTAACTATGGAGAAACTTCAATAACAGAATAAACCCAACTCTATGTCTCCAGATACATATAGAAATCTATGTATGATGTAAAAATGGCGGAACCATCTATACCACATATCTTCCATACATACTTGTATATTTCTCTACAAATAACTGTAATACAACAGCTTTTCAACACTCACACCCCACAAATGAAACCACTTACGTTAACACTAGACGAAGAATTCAGAAAGAAGATTTTGCCTCATGAAGAAATGTGTCTATACAAAACAATATATACTCTACACAACAATTCCACCCACACAAACAGATCAGAACACAATTTTACATCACTCTACATATTAAACTATAAACATAATTACACTCATTTTACACAATACTCAGACAAATGACATGAAGAATCAAGAGAGAAGAGAACCGCACATGAAGAAATATGCCTCCAAAATACAACATTAATACTAATCATCAAACACACTTCAAATTTCTCAACTGGACACAGACACAACAACACAGTATTTACACATTACAAAATTAAAAGCACCACAATGATATTACATGAAGAATCAAGAAAGAAGATTTCCAAACATGAAGAGAGAAGATGAACTTTCACAAGCAAAGACTCTATACAACACAAACAATAACTTAAACACACTTCAGTACACTGACGCAAAACATGCAATGGAGGATACGTGACGGTCACTGAGACCTACAAAGCCATTAGCTCCCATCGTAAAATAGATACATATTAGGTGATGACACCTACCACTGACTGTTCTCAAAATGAGCGAACATGAATTTAGCTAGAGAGTAACTGAATATGTGCAGTCGCATACTGCGATTATTAAACCAAATATCCGAACCGGATGAAAAGATATTACTAATAAAACATGACTAATATCGCTCATTATATGCTAAGTTCATGGATGGATTAAAGTATGGGAGACCTCGGTATTGAAACTGATTACTATTTATCATGTATACAATTCTGGCATATATTAGTACTCAAATGGAAATGGGAAAATACCTAATAAAAATAAACATATGAATTCCTATTAAGTCAGTATACAAATGTCACAGAAAACTCTCTATGTGTAGCAAATACGTTGTTACCATGTTTCCAGAAAGAAATGTGCAAGCTGTTAATTATGGAGAAAGTTCAATAACAGAATAAATCCAACTCTATGTCTCCCGATACATATAGAACTCTATGTACGATGTAAAAATGGCAGAACCATATATACCTCATATCCTCCATACATACTCGTATATTTCTCTACAGATAACTGTAATACAACACCTATTCAACATTCACACGCCACAAATGAAATCACTTACGCTAACACTACGTAAAGAATTCAGAAAGAAGATTTTGCCTCATGAAGAAATGTGTCTATACAAAACACAATATACTCTACACAACAATTCCACCCACTCAAACAGATAAGAACACAATTTTACATCACTCAAACCCAATTACACTTATTTAACACAATACTCAGACAGATGACATGAAGAATCAAGAGAGAAGAGAACCGCACATGAAGAAATATGCCTCCGAAATACGACATTAATACTAATCATCAAACACACTTCAAATTTCTCAACTGGACACAGACACAACAACACAGTAATTACACATTACAAAATTAAAAACACCAAAATGATATTACATGAAGAATCAAGAGAGAAGATTTTTAAACATGAAGAGAGAAGGTGAACTTTCACAAGCAATGACTCTATACAACACAAACAAGCATCCAAACACACTTCAGTACATTGACGCAAAACATGAAATGGAGGATATGTGATGGTCACAGAGACCTTCAAAGCCATTAGCTGCATCGTAAAATTGATACATATTAGGTGATGACACCTACCACTGACTCTTCTCTCAATGAGTGAACATGAACTTATCTAGAGAGTAACTGACATATGCAGTTGCATAATGCGATTAATAAACTAAATAACTGAACCAGATGAAAAGATATTACTAATAAAACATGACTAATATCGCTCATTATATGCTAAGATCATGGATGGATTAAAGTATGGGACACCCCGGTAATGAAACGGGCTACTATTTGTGATGTATACAATTCTGGCATATTATTAGTACTCAAATGAAAATGGGAAAAATAACTAAAAAAAATGAACATATGAATTCCTATTATGTCAGTATACAAATGTGACAGAAAACTCTCTATGTGGAGAAAATACATTGTTACCATGTTTCCAGAAACAAATGTGCAAGCTGTTAATTATCGAGAAAGTTCAATGACAGAATAAATCCAAACTCTATGTTTCCAGATACATATAGAACTCCATGTATGATGATAAAATGGCAGAACCATCTATACCACATATCCTCCACACATACTCGTACATCTCTCTACAGATAACTGTAATACTACACCTTTACAACACTCACACGCCAGAAAGGAACCACTTACATTAACACTACATGAAGAAAGCAGAAAGAAGATTTTTCCTGATGAAGAAATATGTCTATACAAAACACAATATACTCTACACAACAATTCAACCCACACAAACAGATCAGAACACAATTTTACATCACTCTACATATTAAACTATAAACCCAATTACACATATTTTACACAATACTGAGACAAATGACATGAAGAATCAAGAGAGAAGAAAACAGCACATGAAGAAATATGCCTCCGAAATACAACATTAATGCTAATCAGCAAACACACTTCAAATTTCTCAACCGAACACAGACACAACAACACAGTATTTACACATTACAAAATTAAAAACACCACAAATGAAATTACATGAAGAATCAAGAAAGAAGATTTCCAAACATGAAGTGAGAAGATGAACTTTCACAAGCAAAGACTCTATACAACACAAACAATAAATTAAACACACTTCAGTACACCGACACAAAACATGAAATGGAGGATATGTGATGGTCACAGAGACCTACAAAGCCATTAGCTCCAATCGTAAAATTGATACATATTAGGTGATGACAACTACCACTGACTGTTCTCAAAGTGAGCGAACATGAATTTATCTAGAGAGTAACTGAATATGTGCAGTTGCATACTGCGACTAATAAACCAAATAACAGAACCGGATGAAAAGATAATACTATTAAAACATGAACAATATAGCTCATTATATGCTAAATTCATGGATGGATTAAAGTATCGGACACCTCAGTATTTAAACGGATTACCATTTATAATGTTTACTATTCTGGCATATATTACTACTCTAAAGAAAATGGGAGAAATATCTAATAAACCTGAACATCAGAATTCCTATTATGTCAGTATACAAATGTGACAGAAAACTCTCTATGTGGAGCAAATACATTGTCACCATGTTTCCAGAAACAAATGTGCAAGCTGTTAATTATGGAGAAAGTTTACTAACAGAATAAATCCTACTCTATGTCTCCATATACATATAGAACTCTATGTACGATGTAAAAATGGCAGAACCATCTATACAACATATCCTCCATACATACTCGTACATTTCTCTACAGAAAACTGTAATACAACACCTTTTCAACACTCACACGCCACAAAGGAAACCACTTACATTAACACTACATGAAGAATGCAGAAAGAAGATTTTTATCATGAAGAAATATGTCTATACAAAACACAATATACTCTACACAACAATTCCACCCACACAAACAGATCAGAACACAATTTTACATTACTCTACATATTAAACTATACACCCAATTACACATATTTTACACAATACTCAGACAGATGACATGAAGAATCAAGAGAGAAGAGAACCGCACATGAAGAAATATGCTACCGAAATACAACATTAATACTAATCATCAACCACACTTCAAATATCTCAACTGGACACAGACATGACAACACAGTATTTACACATTACAAAATTAAAAACGCCAAAATGATATTACATGAAGAATCAAGAAAGAAGATTTCCAAACATGAAGAGAGAAGAAGAACTTTCACAAGCAATGACTCTATACAACACAAACAAGCATCCAAACACACTTCAGTACATTGACACAAAACATGAAATGGAGGATATGTGATGGTCACTGAGACCTACAAAGTCTTTAGCTGCATCGTAAAATTGATACATATTAGGTGATGACACCTACCACCAACTGTTCTCTCAATGAGTGAACATGAACTTATCTAGAGAGTAACTGACAGATGCAGTTGCATACTGCGATTAATAAACTAAATAACCGAACCAGATGAAAAGATATTACTGATAAAATGTGACTAATATCACCCATTATATGCTAAGTTCATGGATGGATTAAAGCATGGGACACCTCGGTATTGAAACGGATTACTATTTATGATGTATACAATTCTGGCATATAGTAGTACTCAAATGAAAATGGGAGAAACACATAATAAACCTAATCATATGAATTCCTATTATGTCAGTATACAAATGTGACAGAAAACTCTCTATGTGGAGAAAATACATTGTTACGATGTTTCCAGAAACAAATGTGCAAACTGTTAATTATCGAGAAAGTTCAATGACAGAATAAATCCAAACTCTATGTTTCCAGATACATATAGAACTCCATGTACGATGTTAAAATGGCAGAACCATCTATACAACATATCCTCCATACATATTCGTATATTTCACTACAGATAACTGTAATACAACACCTTTTCAACACTCATACACCACACATCAAACCACTTAAATGGACACTACATGAAGAATGCAGAAAGAAGATTTTGCCTCATGAAGAAATATGTCTATACAAAACACAAAATACTCTATACAACAATTCCACTCACACAAACAAGTCAGAACAAAACTTTACATCACTCTACATATGAAACTATAAACCCAATAACACTCATTTTACACAATACTCAGACAAATAACATGAAGAATCAAAGGAGAAGAGAACCACACATGAAGAAATATGCCTCCAAAACACAACATTAATATTAATCATCAAACACACTTCAAATTTCTCACATGAACACAGACACAACAACACAGTATTTACACATTACAAAATTAAAAACACCACAAATGAAATTACATGAAGAATCAAGAAAGAAGATTTCCAAACATGAAGTGAGAAGATGAACTTTCACAAGCAAAGACTCTATACAACACAAACAATAAATTAAACACACTTCAGTACACCGACACAAAACATGAAATGGAGGATATGTGATGGTCACAGAGACCTACAAAGCCATTAGCTCCAATCGTAAAATAGATACATATTTGGTGATGACACCTACCACTGACTTTTCTCAAAATGAGCGAACAGGAATTTATCTAGAGAGTAACTGAATATGTGCAGTCGCATACTGCGATTATTAAACCAAATATCCGAACCGGATGAAAAGATATTACTAATAAAACATGACTAATATCGCTCATTATATGCTAAGTTCATGGATGGATTAAAGTATGGGAGACCTCGGTATTGAAACTGATTACTATTTATGATGTATACAATTCTGTCATATATTAGTACTCAAATGAAAATGGGAAAAATACCTAATAAACCTAAACATATGAATTCCAATTACGTCAGTATACAAATGTGACAGAAAACTCTCTATGTGGAGAAAATACATTGTTACCATGTTTCCAGAAACAAATGTGCGAGCTGTTAACTATGGAGAAACTTCAATAACAGAATAAACCCAACTCTATGTCTCCAGATACATATAGAAATCTATGTATGATGTAAAAATGGCGGAACCATCTATACCACATATCTTCCATACATACTTGTATATTTCTCTACAAATAACTGTAATACAACAGCTTTTCAACACTCACACCCCACAAATGAAACCACTTACGTTAACACTAGACGAAGAATTCAGAAAGAAGATTTTGCCTCATGAAGAAATGTGTCTATACAAAACAATATATACTCTACACAACAATTCCACCCACACAAACAGATCAGAACACAATTTTACATCACTCTACATATTAAACTATAAACATAATTACACTCATTTTACACAATACTCAGACAAATGACATGAAGAATCAAGAGAGAAGAGAACCGCACATGAAGAAATATGCCTCCAAAATACAACATTAATACTAATCATCAAACACACTTCAAATTTCTCAACTGGACACAGACACAACAACACAGTATTTACACATTACAAAATTAAAAACACCACAATGATATTACATGAAGAATCAAGAAAGAAGATTTCCAAACATGAAGAGAGAAGATGAACTTTCACAAGCAAAGACTCTATACAACACAAACAATAACTTAAACACACTTCAGTACACTGACGCAAAACATGCAATGGAGGATACGTGACGGTCACTGAGACCTACAAAGCCATTAGCTCCCATCGTAAAATAGATACATATTAGGTGATGACACCTACCACTGACTGTTCTCAAAATGAGCGAACACGAATTTAGCTAGAGAGTAACTGAATATGTGCAGTCGCATACTGCAATTATTAAACCAAATATCCGAACCGGATGAAAAGATATTACTAATAAAACATGACTAATATCGCTCATTATATGCTAAGTTCATGGATGGATTAAAGTATGGGAGACCTCGGTATTGAAACTGATTACTATTTATCATGTATACAATTCTGGCATATATTAGTACTCAAATGGAAATGGGAAAATATCTAATAAAAATAAACATATGAATTCCTATTAAGTCAGTATACAAATGCCACAGAAAACTCTCTATGTGTAGCAAATACGTTGTTACCATGTTTCCAGAAAGAAATGTGCAAGCTGTTAATTATGGAGAAAGTTCAATAACAGAATAAATCCAACTCTATGTCTCCCGATACATATAGAACTCTATGTACGATGTAAAAATGGCAGAACCATATATACCTCATATCCTCCATACATACTCGTATATTTCTCTACAGATAACTGTAATACAACACCTATTCAACATTCACACGCCACAAATGAAACCACTTACGCTAACACTACGTAAAGAATACAGAAAGAAGATTTTGCCTCATGAAGAAATGTGTCTATACAAAACATAATATACTCTACACAACAATTCCACCCACTCAAACAGATAAGAACACAATTTTACATCACTCAAACCCAATTACACTTATTTAACACAATACTCAGACAGATGACATGAAGAATCAAAAGAGAAGAGAACCGCACATGAAGAAATATGCCTCCGAAATACGACATTAATACTAATCATCAAACACACTTCAAATTTCTCAACTGGACACAGACACAACAACACAGTAATTACACATTACAAAATTAAAAACACCAAAATGATATTACATGAAGAATCAAGAGAGAAGATTTCCAAACATGAAGAGAGAAGGTGAACTTTCACAAGCAATGACTCTATACAACACAAACAAGCATCCAAACACACTTCAGTACATTGACGCAAAACATGAAATGGAGGATATGTGATGGTCACAGAGACCTTCAAAGCCATTAGCTGCATCGTAAAATTGATACATATTAGGTGATGACACCTACCACTGACTCTTCTCTCAACGAGTGAACATGAACTTATCTAGAGAGTAACTGACATATGCAGTTGCATAATGCGATTAATAAACTAAATAACTGAACCAGATGAAAAGATATTACTAATAAAACGTGACTAATATCACTCATTATATACTAAGTTCATGGATGGATTAAAGCATGGGACACATCGGTATTGAAACGGGTTACTATTTGTGATGTATACAATTTTGGCATATAGTAGTACTCAAATGAAAATGGGAAAAATACCTATTGAAAATAAACATATGAATTCCTATTATGTCAGTGTACAAATGTGACAGAAAACTCTATATGTGGAGAAAATACATTGTTACCATGTTTCCAGAAACAAATGTGCAAGCTTTTAATTATGGAGAAAGTTCAATAACAGAATAAACCCAACTCTATGTCTCCAGATACATATAGAACTATATGTATGATGTAAAAATGGCAGAACCATCTATACCACGTATCCTCCATACATACTCGTATATTTCTCAACAGATAACTGTAATACAACACCTTTGCAACACTCACACCCAACAAATGAAACCACTTACGTTAACACTAGACGAAGAATTCAGAAAGAAGATTTTGGCTCATGAAGAAATGTGTCTATACAAAACACAATATACTCTACACAACAATTCCACCCACACAAACAGATCAGAACACAATTTTACATCACTCTACATATTAAACTATAAACCCAATTACACTTATTTTACACAATACTCAGACAAATGACATGAAGAATCAAGAGAGAAGAGAACCGCACATGAAGAAATATGCCTCCGAAATACAACATTAATACTAATCATCAAACACCCTTCAAATTTCTCAACCGGACACAGACACAACAACATAGTATTTACACATTACAAAATTAAAAACACCAGAAAAGAAATTACATGAAGAAACAAGAAAGAAGATTTCCAAACATGAAGAGAGAAGATGAACTTTCACAATCAAAGACTCTATACAACACAAACACGAATCCAAACACACATCAGTACATTGACACAGAACATGAAACGGAGGATATGTGATGGTCACTGAGACCTACAAAGCCATTAGCTGCATCGTAAAATAGATACATATTAGGTGATGACACCTACCACTGACTGTTCTCTCAATGAGCGAACATGATTTTATCTAGAGAGTAACTGACAGACGCAGTTGCATACTGCGATTAATAAACTAAATAACCGAACCAGATGAAAAGATATTACTAATAAAACGTGACTAATATCGCTCATTATATGCTAAGTTCATGGATGGATTAAAGCATGGGACACCTCGGTATTGAAACGGATTACTATTTATGATGTATACAATTCTGGCATATATTAGTACTGAAATGAAAATGGGAAATATAGCTAATAAACCGAAACATATGAATTCCAATTATGTCAGTATACAAATGTGACAGAAAACTCTTTATGTGGAGAAAAACCTTGTTACCATGTTTCCAGAAACAAATGTGCTGCTGTTAATTATGCAGAAAGTTCAAAAACAGAATAAATCCAAACTCTATGTTTCCAGATACATATAGAACTCTATGTTCGATGTAAAAATGGCATAACCATAATTACCACATATCCTCCATACATACTCGTACATTTCTCTACAGATAACAGTAATACAACACCTTTTCAACACTCACACACCATAAATCAAACCACTTAAATTAACACGACATGAAGAATGCAGAAAGAAGATTTTGCCTCATGAAAAAATATGTTTCTACAAAACACTCTATACTCTATAGAACAATTCCACTCACACAAACAGATCAGAACACAACTTTACATCACTCTATATAGAAACTATAAACCCAATTACACTCATATTACACAATACTCAGACAAATAACACGAAGAATCAAAGGAGAAGAGAACCGCACACGAAGAAATATGCCTCCGAAATACAACATTAATACTAATCATCAAATACACTTCAAATTTCTCAACCGGACACAGACACAACAACATTGTATTTACACATTTCAAAATTAAAAACACCAGAAAAAAAATTACATGAAGAAACAAGAAAGAAGATTTCCAAACATGAAGAGAGAAGATGAACTTTCACAAGCAAAGGCCCTATACAACACAAACACGAATCCAAACACACATCAGTACATTGACACAAAACATGAAACGGAGGATATGTGATGGACACTGAGACCTACAAAGCCATTAGCTGCATCGTAAAATTGATACATATTAGGTGATGACACCTACCACTGACTGTTCTCAAAATGGGAGAACATGTATTTATCTAGAGAGTAACTGACATGTGCAGTTGCATACTGCGATTAATAAACTAAATAACTGAACTGCATGAAAAGATATTACTAATAAAACATGACTAATATCGCTCATTATATGCTAAGTTCATGGATGGATTAAAGCATGAGACAGCTTGGTATTGAAACGGATTACTATTTATGATGTATACAATTCTGGCATATATTAGTACTGAAATGAAAATGGGAAAAATACCTAATGAACCGGAATATATGAATTCCTATTATGTCAGTATAGAAATGTGACAGAAAACTCGATATGTGGAGAAAATACATTGTTACCATGTTTCCAGAAACAAATGTGCAAACTGTTAATTATAGAGAAAGTTCAATGACAGAATAAATCCAAACTCTATGTTTCCAGATACATATAGAAATCCTTGTACGGTGTTAAAATGGCAGAACCATCTACACAACATCTCCTCCATACATACTCGTATATTTCTCTACAGATAACTGTAATACAACACCTTTTCAACACTCAAACGCCACAAATGAAACCACTTACATTAACACTACATGAAGAATTCAGAAAGAAGATTTTGCCTCATGAAGAAATGTGTCTATACAAAACACAATATACTCTACACAACCACTCCACCCACACAAACAGATCAGAAAACAATTTTACATCACTCTACATATGAAATTATAAACCCAATTACACTCATTTTACACAATACTCAGACAAATAACATGAAGAATCATAGGAGAAGAGAACCACACATGAAGAAATATGCCTCCAAAACACAACATTAATATTAATCATCAAACACACTTCAAATTTCTCAACTGAACACAGACACAACAACACAGTATTTACACATTACAAAATTAAAAACACCACAAATGAAATTACATGAAGAATCAAGAAAGATTTCCAAACATGAAGAGAGAAGATGAACTTTCAAAGGCAAACACTCTATACAACACAAACAATAAATTAAACACTCTTCAGTACACTGACACAAAACATGCAATGGAGGATATGTGACGGTCACTGAGACCTACAAAGCCATTAGCTCCCATCGTAAAATTGATACATATCAGGTGATGACACCTACCACTGACTGTTCTCAAAATGAGTGAACATGAATTTATCTAGAGAGTAACTGACATGTGCAGTTTCATACTGCGATTAATAAACCAAATAACTGAATTGGATGAAAAGATATTACTAGTAAAACATGACTAATATCGCTCACTACATACTAAGTTCATGGATGGATTAAAGTATGGGACACCTCGGTATTGAAACTGATTACTATTTAAGATGTATACAATTCTGGCATATATTACTACTCAAATGAAAATGGGAAAAATACCTAATAAAAATAAACATATGAATTCCTATTATGTCAGTATGCAAATGTGACAGGTAACTCTCTATGTGGAGAAAATACATTGTTACCATGTTTCCAGAAACAAATGTGCAAGCTGTTAAATATGCAGAAAGTTCAATAACAGAATAAATCCAACTCTATGTCTCCTGATACATATAGAACTCTATGTACGATGTAAAAATGGCAGAACCATATATACCTCATATCCTCCATACATACTCGTATATTTCTCTACAGATAACTGTAATACAACACCTATTCAACATTCACATGCCACAAATGAAACCACTTACATTAGCACTACATGAAGAATTCAGAAAGAAGATTTTGTCTCATGAAGAAATGTGTCTATACAAAACACAATATACTCTACACAACAATTCCACCCACACAAACAGATCAGAACACAATTTTACATCACTCTACATATTAAACTATAAACCCAATTACACTTATTTTACACAATACTCAGACAGATGACATGAAGAATCAAGAGAGAAGAGAACCGCACATGAAGAAACATGCCTCTGAAATACAACATTAATACTAATCATCAAACACACTTCAAATTTGTCAACTGGACACAGTCACAACAACGCAGTATTTACACATTACAAAACTAAAAACGCCACAAATGAAATTACATGAAGGTTCAAGAGAGAAGATTTCCAAACATGAAGAGAGAAGATGATTTTTCACAGGCAAAGACTCTATACAACACAAACAATAAATTAAACACAGTTCAGTACGCTGACACGAAACATGCAATGGAGGATATGTGACGGTCACTGAGACCTACAAAGGCATTAGCTCCCATCGTAAAATAGATACATATTAGGTGATGACACCTACCACTGACTGTTCTCAAAATGAGCGAACATGAATTTATCTAGAGAGTAACTGACATGTGTAGTTGCATACTGCGATTAAGAAACTAAATAACTGAACCGGATGAAATGAAATTACTAATAAAAAATGACTAATATCGCTCATTATATGCTAAGTTCATGGATGGATTAATGTATGGGACACCCCGGTATTGAAACGGATTACTATTTATGATGTATACAATGCTGGCATATATTAGTACACAAATGAAAATGGGAAAAATACCTAATAAACCTAAACATCGGAATTCCTTTTACGTCTGTGTGCAAGTGTGAAAGAAAACTATCTATGTGGAAAAAATACATTGTTACCATGTTTCCAGAAACAAATGTGCAAGCTGTTAATTACGGAGAAAGATCAATAACAGAATAAATCCAACTTTATGTCTCCAGATACATATAGAACTCTATGTACGATGTAAAAAGGGCATAACCATCTATACCACATATCCTCCATATATACTCGTATATTTCTCTACAGATAACTGCAATACAACACCTTTTCAACACTCAGACGCCACAAATGAAACCACTTACATTAACACTACATGAAGAATGCAGAATGAAGATTTTGCCTCATGAAGAAATATGTCTATAAAAAACACAATATACTCTACACAACAATTCCACCCACACAAACAGATCAGAACACAATTTTACATCACTCTACATACTAAACTGTAAACCCAATTACACTTATTTTACACAATACTCAGACAAATGACATGAAGAATCAAGAGAGAAGAGAACCGCACATGAAGAAATATGCCTCTGAAATACAACATTAATACGAATCATCAAACACACTTCAAATTTCTCAACTGGACACAGACACGACAACACAGTATTTACAAATTACAAAATTAAAGACACCAAAACGAAATTACATGAAGAATCAAGAGGGAAGGTTTCCAAACATGAAGAAAGAAGATGAACTTTCACAAGTAAAGACTCGATACAACACAAACAATAAATTAAACACACCTCAGTACACTGACGCACAACATGAAATGGAGGATATGAGATGGTCACTGAGACCTACAAAGCCATTAGCTCCCATCGTAAAATAGATACATATTAGGTGATGACACCTACCACTGACTGCTCTCAAAATGAGCGAACATGAATTTATCTAGAGAGTAACTGACATGTGCAGTTGCATACTGCGATTAATAAACCAAATAACCGAACCAGATGAAAAGATATTACTAATAAAATATGAATAATATCGCTCATAACATTCTAAGTTCATGGATGGATTAAAGTATGGGACACCTCGGTATTGAAACTGATTACTGTTTATGATGTATACAATTCTGGCATATATTAGTACTCAAATGAAAATGGGAAAAATACCTAATAAAAATAAACATATGAATTCCTATTATGTCAGTATACAAATGAGACAGAAAACTCTCTATGTGGAGAAAATACATTGTTACCACGTTTCCAGAAACAAATGTGCAAGCTGTTAATTACGCAGAAAGTTCAAAAACAGAATAAATCCAACCCTATGTCTCCAGATACATATAGAACTCTATGTACGATGTAAAAATGGCATAACCATCTATACCACATATCCTCCATATATACTCGTATATTTCTCTACAGATAACTGCAATACAACACCTTTTCAACACTCAGACGCCACAAATGAAACCACTTACATTACCACTACATGAAGAATGCAGAATGAAGATTTTGCCTCATGAAGAAATATGTCTATAAAAAACACAATATACTCTACACAACAATTCCACCCACTCAAACAGATAAGAACACAATTTTACATCACTCAAACCCAATTACACTTATTTTACACAATACTCAGACAGATGACATGAAGCATCAAGAGAGAAGAGAACCGCACATGAAGAAATATGCCTCCGAAATACAACATTAATACTAATCATCAAACACACTTCAAATTTCTCAACTGGACACAGAGACAACAAAACAGTATTTACACATTACAAAATTAAAAACACCAAAATGATATTACATGAAGAATCAAGAGAGAAGATTTCCAAACATGAAGAGAGAAGATGAACTTTCACAAGCAATGACTCTATACAGCACAAACAAGCATCTAAACACACTTCAGTACATTGACACAAAACATGAAATGGAGGATATGTGATGGTCACTGAGACCTACAAAGCCATTAGCTGCATCGTAAAATTGATACATATTAGGTGATGACACCTACCACTGACTGTTCTCAAAATGAGTAAACATGAATTTGTCTAGAGAGTAACTGACATGTGCAGTTGCATACTGCGATTAATAAACTAAATAACTGAACCAGATGAAAAGATATTACTAATAAAACATGACTAATTTCGCTCATTATATGCTAAGTTCATGGATGGATTAATGTATGGGACACCCCGGCAATGAAACGGATTACTATTTGTGATGTATACAATTCTACCATATATTAATACTCAAATGAAAATGGGAAAAATAACTAATAAAAATGAACATATGAGTTCCTACTATGTCAGTATACAAATGTGACAGAAAACTCTCCATGTGGAAAAAATACATTGTTACCATGTTTCCAGAAACAAATGTGCAAGCTGTTAATTAAGGAGAAAGTTCAATAACAGAATAAATCCAACTCTATGTCTCCAGATACATATAGAACTCTATGTACGATGTAAAAATGGCAGAACCATCTATACCTCATATCCTCCATACATACTCGTATATTTCTCTACAGATTACTGTAATAAAACACCTTTTCAACACTCACACGCCACAAATGAAACCACTTACATTAACACTACATGAAGAATGCAAAAAGAAGATTCTGCCTCATGAAGAAATATGTCTATACAAAACACAATATACTCTACACAACAATTCCACCCACACAAACAGATCAGAACACAATTTTACCTCACTCTACCAATTAAGCTATAAACCCAATTACACTTATTTTACACAATACTCAGACAAATGACATGAAGAATCAAGAGAGAAGAGAACCACACATGAAGAAATATGCCTCCAATATACAACAATAATACTAATCATCAAACACACTTCAAATTTCTCAACTGGACACAGACACAACAACACAGTATTTACACATTACAAAATTAAAAACATCAAAATGATATTACATGAAAAATCAAGAAAGAAGATTTCCAAACATGAAGAGAGATGATGAACTTTCACAAGCAATGACTCTATACAACACAAACAATAAATTAAACACATTTCAGTACACTGACACAAAACATGCAATGGAGAATATGTGACGGTCACTGAGACCTACAAAGCCACTAGCTCCCATCGTAAAATTGATACATATTAGGTGATGACAACTACCACTGACTGCTCTCAAAATGAGCGAACATGAATTTATCTAGACAGTAACTGACATGTGCAGTTGCATACAGCGATTAATAAACCAAATAACCGAACCGGAAGAAAAGATATTACTAATAAAACATGACTAATATCGCTCATTATATGCTAAGTTCATGGATGGATTAAAGTATGGGACACCTTGGTACTGAAACTGATTACTATTTATGATGCATACAATTCTGGCATATATTAGTACTCAAATGAAAATGGGAAAAATACCTATTGAAAATAAACATATGAATTCCTATTACGTCAGTATACAAATTTGACAGAAAACTCTATATGTGGAGAAAATACATTGCTAGCATGTTTCCAGAAACAAATGTGCAAGCTGTTAATTATGGAGAAAGTTCAATAACAGAATAAACCCAACTCTATGTCTCCAGATACATATAGAACTCTATGTATGATGTAAAAACGGCAGAACCATCTATACCACATATCCTCCATACATACTCGTATATTTCTCTACAGATAACTGTAATACAACACCTTTTCAACACTAACACCCAACAAATGAAACCACTTACGTTAACACTAGACGAAGAATTCAGAAAGAAGATTTTGCCTCATGAAGAAATGTGTCTATACAAAACACAATATACTCTACACAACAATTCCACCCACACAAACAGATCAGAACACAATTTTACATCACTCTACAAATTAAACCATAAACCCAATTACACTTATTTTACACAATACTCAGACAAACGACATGAAGAATCAAGAGAGAAGAGAACCGCACATGAAGAAATATGCCTCCGAAATACAACATTAATACTAATCATCAAACACACTTCAAATTTCTCAACTGGACACAGACACAACAACACAGTATTTACACATAACAAAATTAAAAACACCAAAATGATATTACATGAAGAATCAAGAAAGAAGGTTTCCTAACATGAAGAGAGAAAATGAACTTTCACAAGCAAAGACTCTATACAACACAAACAATAAATTAAGCACACTTCAGTACACTGACGCAAAACATGCAATGGAGGATATGTGACGGTCACTGAGACCTACAAAGCCATTAGCTCCCATCGTAAAATAGATACATATTAGGTGATGACAACTACCACTGACTGTTCTCAAAGTGATCGAACATGAATTTATCTAGAGAGTTAATGAATATGTGCAGTTGCATACTGCGATTAATAAACCAAATAACCGAACCGGATGAAAAGATATTACTAGCAAAACATGACTAATATCGCTGATTATATGCTAAGTTCATGAATGGATTGAAGTATGGGACACCTCGGTATTGAAACTGATTACTATTTATGATGTATACAATTCTGGAATATATTAGTACTGAGCGAACATGAATTTATCTAGAGAGTAACTGACATGTGCAGTTGCATACTGCGATTAATAAACCAAATAACCGAACCAGATGAAAAGATATTACTAATAAAATATGAATAATATCGCTCATAACATTCTAAGTTCATGGATGGATTAAAGTATGGGACACCTCGGTATTGAAACTGATTACTGTTTATGATGTATACAATTCTGTCATGTATTAGTACTCAAATGAAAATGGGAAAAATACCTAATAAAAATAAACATATGAATTCCTATTATGTCAGTATACAAATGAGACAGAAAACTCTCTATGTGGAGAAAATACATTGTTACCATGTTTCCAGAAACAAATATGCAAGGTGTTAATTACGCAGAAAGTTCAAAAACAGAATAAATCCAACTCTATGTCTCCAGATACATATAGAACTCTATGTACGATGTAAAAATGGCATAACCATCCATACCACATATCCTCCATATATTGAAGTATGGGACACCTCGGTATTGAAACTGATTACTATTTATGATGTATACAATTCTGGAATATATTAGTACTCAAATGAAAATGGGAAAAATACCGAAGAAACCTAAACATCGGAATTCCTATTATGTCAGTATGCAAGTGTGGCATTAAACTATCTATGTGGAAAAATTACATTGTTACCACATTTCCAGAAACAAATGTGCAAGCTGTTAATTATGGACAAAGTTTACCAACAGAATAAATCCAACTCTATGTCTCGATATACATATAGAACTCTATGTACGATGTAAACATGGCAGAACCATCTATACAACATATCCTCCATACATACTCGTACATTTCTCTACAGAAAACTGTAATACAACACCTTTTCAACACTCACACGCCACAAAGGAAACCACTTACATTAACACTACATGAAGAATGCAGAAAGAAGATTTTTATCATGAAGAAATATGTCCATACAAAACACAATACACTCTACACAACAATTCCACCCACACAAACAGATCAGAACACAATTTTACATCACTCAACAAATTAAACTATAAACCCAATTACACTTATTTTACACAATACTCAGACAAATGACATGAAGAATCAAGAGAGAAGAGAACCGCACATGAAGAAATATGCCTCCGAAATACGACATTAATACTAATCATCAAACACACTTCAAATTTCTCAACTGGACACACAGACAACAACACAGAATTTACACATTACAAAATTAAAAACACCAAAACGAAATTACATGAAGAATCAAGAAAGAAGATCTCCAAACATGAAGAGAGAAGAAGAACTTTCACAAGCAATGACTCTATACAACACAAACAAGCATCTAAACACACTTCAGTACATTGACACAAAACATGAAATGGAGGATATGTGATGGTCACTGAGATCTACAAAGCCATTAGCTGCATCGTAAAATTGATACATATTAGGTGATGACACCTACCACTGACTGTTCTCTCAATGAGCAAACATGGTTTTATCTAGAGAGTAACTGACATATGCAGTTGCATACTGCGATTAATAAACTAAATAACCGAACCAGATGAAAAGATATTACTAATAAAACGTGACTAATATCGCTCATTATATGCTAAGTTCATGGATGGATTAAAGCATGGGACACCTCGGTATTGAAACGGATTACTATTTATGATGTATACAATTCTGGCATATATTAGTACTGAAATGAAAATGGGAAATATAGCTAATAAACCGAAACATATGAATTCCAATTATGTCAGTATACAAATGATATTACATGAAGAATCAAGAAAGAAGGTTTCCAAACATGAAGAAAGAAGATGAACTTTCACAAGTAAAGACTCGATACAACACAAACAATAAATTAAACACACCTCAGTACACTGACGCACAACATGAAATGGAGGATATGAGATGGTCACTGAGACCTACAAAGCCATTAGCTCCCATCGTAAAATAGATACATATTAGGTGATGACACCTACCACTGACTGTTCTCAAAATGAGCGAACATGAATTTATCTAGAGAGTAACTGACATGTGCAGTTGCATACTGCGATTAATAAACCAAATAACCGAACCAGATGAAAAGATATTACTAATAAAATATGAATAATATCGCTCATAACATTCTAAGTTCATGGATGGATTAAAGTATGGGACACCTCGGTATTGAAACTGATTACTGTTTATGATGTATACAATTCTGTCATGTATTAGTACTCAAATGAAAATGGGAAAAATACCTAATAAAAATAAACATATGAATTCCTATTATGTCAGTATACAAATGAGACAGAAAACTCTCTATGTGGAGAAAATACATTGTTACCATGTTTCCAGAAAGAAATATGCAAGGTGTTAATTACGCAGAAAGTTCAAAAACAGAATAAATCCAACTCTATGTCTCCAGATACATATAGAACTCTATGTACGATGTAAAAATGGCATAACCATCCATACCACATATCCTCCATATATACTCGTATATTTCTCTACAGATAACTGCAATACAACACCTTTTCAACACTCAGACGCCACAAATGAAACCACTTACATTAACACTACATGAAGAAACCAGAATGAAGATTTTGCCTCATGAAGAAATATGTCTATAAAAAACACAATATACTCTACACAACAATTCCACCCACTCAAACAGATAAGAACACAATTTTACATCACTCAAACCCAATTACACTTATTTTACACAATACTCAGACAGATGACATGAAGCATCAAGAGAGAAGAGAACCGCAGATGAAGAAATATGCCTCTGAAATACGACATTAATACTAATCATCAAACACACTTCAAATTTCTCAACTGGACACAGAGACAACAAAACAGTATTTACGCATTAAAAAATTAAAAACACCAAAATGATATTACATGAAGAATCAAGAGAGAAGATTTCCAAACATGAAGAGAGAAGATGAACTTTCACAAGCAATGACTCTATACAACACAAACAAGCATCTAAACACACTTCAGTACATTGACACAAAACATGAAATGGAGGATATGTGATGGTCACTGAGACCTACAAAGCCATTAGCTGCATCGTAAAATTGATACATATTAGGTGATGACACCTACCACTGACTGTTCTCAAAATGAGTAAACATGAATTTGTCTAGAGAGTAACTGACATGTGCAGTTGCATACTGCGATTAATAAACTAAATAACTGAACCAGATGAAAAGATATTACTAATAAAACATGACTAATATCGCTCATTATATGCTAAGTTCATGGATGGATTAATGTATGGGACACCCCGGTAATGAAACGGATTACTATTTGTGATGTATACAATTCTGGCATATATTAATACTCAAATGAAAAGGGGAAAAATAACTAATAAAAATGAACATATGAGTCCCTACTATGTCAGTATACAAATGTGACAGAAAACTCTCCATGTGGAAAAAATACATTGTTACCATGTTTCCAGAAACAAATGTGCAAGCTGTTAATTAAGGAGAAAGTTCAATAACAGAATAAATCCAACTCTATGTCTCCAGATACATATAGAACTCTATGTACGATGTAAAAATGGCAGAACCATCTATACCTCATATCCTCCATACATACTCGTATATTTCTCTACAGATTACTGTAATAAAACACCTTTTCAACACTCACACGCCACAAATGAAACCACTTACATTAACACTACATGAAGAATGCAAAAAGAAGATTCTGCTTCATGAAGAAATATGTCTATACAAAAGACAATATACTCTACACAACAATTCCACCCGCACAAACAGATCAGAACACAATTTTACCTCACTCTACCAATTAAGCTATAAACTCAATTACACTTATTTTACACAATACTCAAACAAATGACATGAAGAATCAAGAGAGAAGAGAACCACACATGAAGAAATATGCCTCCAATATACAACAATAATACTAATCATCAACCACACTTCAAATTTCTCAACTGGACACAGACACAACAACACAGTATTTACACATTACAAAATTAAAAACATCAAAATGATATTACATGAAAAATCAAGAAAGAAGATTTCCAAACATGAAGAGAGATGATGAACTTTCACAAGCAATGACTCTATACAACACAAACAATAAATTAAACACACTTCAGTACACTGACACAAAACATGCAATGGAGAATATGTGACGGTCACTGAGACCTACAAAGCCATTAGCTCCCATCGTAAAATTGATACATAGTAGGTGATGACAACTACCACTGACTGCTCTCAAAATGAGCGAACATGAATTTATCTAGACAGTAACTGACATGTGCAGTTGCATACAGCGATTAATAAACCAAATAACCGAACCGGACGAAAACATATTACTAATAAAACATGACTAATATCGCTCATTATATGCTAAGTTCATGGATGGATTAAAGTATGGGACACCTTGGTACTGAAACTGATTACTATTTATGATGCATACAATTCTGGCATATATTAGTACTCAAATGAAAATGGGAAAAATACCTATTGAAAATAAACATATGAATTCCAATTATGTCAGTATACAAATTTGACAGAAAACTCTATATGTGGAGAAAATACATTGCTACCATGTTTCCAGAAACAAATGTGCAAGCTGTTAATTATGGAGAAAGTTCAATAACAGAATAAACCCAACTCTATGTCTCCAGATACATATAGAACTCTATGTATGATGTAAAAATGGCAGAACCATCTATACCACATATCCTCCATACATACTCGTATATTTCTCTACAGATAACTGTAATACAACACCTTTTCAACACTAACACCCAACAAATGAAACCACTTACGTTAACACTTGACGAAGAATTCAGAAAGAAGATTTTGCCTCATGACGAAATGTGTCTATACAAAACACAATATACTCTACACAACAATTCCACCCACACAAACAGATCAGAACACAATTTTACATCACTCTACAAATTAAGCCATAAACCCAATTACACTTATTTTACACAATACTCAGACAAACGACATGAAGAATCAAGAGAGAAGAGAACCGCACATGAAGAAATATGCCTCCGAAATACAACATTAATACTAATCATCAAACACACTTCAAATTTCGCAACTGGACACAGACACAACAACACAGTATTTACACATAACAAAATTAAAAACACCAAAATGATATTACATGAAGAATCAAGAAAGAAGGTTTCCTAACATGAAGAGAGAAAATGAACTTTCACAAGCAAAGACTCTATACAACACAAACAATAAATTAAGCACACTTCAGTACACTGACGCAAAACATGCAATGGAGGATATGTGACGGTCACTGAGACCTACAAAGCCATTAGCTCCCATCGTAAAATAGATACATATTAGGTGATGACAACTACCACTGACTGTTCTCAAAGTGATCGAACATGAATTTATCTAGAGAGTTAATGAATATGTGCAGTTGCATACTGCGATTAATAAACCAAATAACCGAACCGGATGAAAAGATATTACTAGCAAAACATGACTAATATCGCTGATTATATGCTAAGTTCATGAATGGATTGAAGTATGGGACACCTCGGTATTGAAACTGATTACTATTTATGATGTATACAATTCTGGAATATATTAGTACTCAAATGAAAATGGGAAAAATACCGAAGAAACCTAAACATCGGAATTCCTATTATGTCAGTATGCAAGTGTGGCAGAAAACTATCTATGTGGAAAAATTACATTGTTACCACATTTCCAGAAACAAATGTGCAAGCTGTTAATTATGGACAAAGTTTACCAACAGAATAAATCCAACTCTATGTCTCGATATACATATAGAACTCTATGTACGATGTAAAAATGGCAGAACCATCTATACAACATATCCTCCATACATACTCGTACATTTCTCTACAGAAAACTGTAATACAACACCTTTTCAACACTCACACGCCACAAAGGAAACCACTTACATTAACACTACATGAAGAATGCAGAAAGAAGATTTTTATCATGAAGAAATATGTCCTTACAAAACACAATACACTCTACACAACAATTCCACCCACACAAACAGATCAGAACACAATTTTACATCACTCAACAAATTAAACTATAAACCCAATTACACTTATTTTACACAATACTCAGACAAATGACATGAAGAATCAAGAGAGAAGAGAACCGCACATGAAGAAATATGCCTCCGAAATACGACATTAATACTAATCATCAAACACACTTCAAATTTCTCAACTGGACACACAGACAACAACACAGAATTTACACATTACAAAATTAGAAACACCAAAACGAAATTACATGAAGAATCAAGAAAGAAGATCTCCAAACATGAAGAGAGAAGAAGAACTTTCACAAGCAATGACTCTATACAACACAAACAAGCATCCAAACACACTTCAGTACGTTGACACAAAACATGAAATGGAGGATATGTGATGGTCACTGAGATCTACAAAGCCATTAGCTGCATCGTAAAATTGGTACATATTAGGTGATGACACCTACCACTGACTGTTCTCTCAATGAGCAAACATGGTTTTATCTAGAGAGTAACTGACATATGCAGTTGCATACTGCGATTAATAAACTAAATAACCGAACCAGATCAAAAGATATTACTAATAAAACGTGACTAATATCGCTCATTATATGCTAAGTTCATGGATGGATTAAAGCATGGGACACCTCGGTATTGAAACGGATTACTATTTATGATGTATACAATTCTGGCATATATTAGTACTGAAATGAAAATGGGAAATATAGCTAATAAACCGAAACATATGAATTCCAATTATGTCAGTATACAAATGTGACAGAAAACTCTCTATGTGGAGAAAATACATTGTTACCATGTTTCCAGAAACAAATGTGCAAGCTGTTAATTATGCAGAAAGTTCAAAAACAGAATAAATCCAAACTCTATGTTTCCAGATACATATAGAACTCTATGTACGATGTAAAAATGGCATAACCATATATACCACATATCCTCCATACATACTCGTACATTTCTCTACAGATAACAGTAATACAACACCTTTTCAACACTCACACACCATAAATCAAACCACTTAAATTAACACGACATGAAGAATGCAGAAAGAAGATTTTGCCTCATGAAGAAATATGTTTCTACAAAACACTCTATACTCTATAGAACAATTCCACTCACACAAACAGATCAGAACACAACTTTACATCACTCTATATAGAAACTATAAACCCAATTACACTCATTTTACACAATACTCAGACAAATAACATGAAGAATCAAAGGAGAAGAGAACCGCACACGAAGAAATATGCCTCCGAAATACAACATTAATACTAATCATCAAACACACTTCAAATTTCTCAACCGGACACAGACACAACAACATTGTATTTACACAATTCAAAATTAAAAACACCAGAAAAAAAATTACATGAAGAAACAAGAAAGAAGATTTCCAAACATGAAGAGAGAAGATGAACTTTCACAAGCAAAGGCTCTATACAACACAAACACGGATCCAAACACACATCAGTACATTGACACAAAACATGAAACGGAGGATATGTGATGGACACTGAGACCTACAAAGCCATTAGCTGCATCGTAAAATTGATACATATTAGGTGATGACACCTACCACTGACTGTTCTCAAAATGGGAGAACATGTATTTATCTAGAGAGTAACTGACATGTGCAGTTGCATACTGCGATTAATAAACTAAATAACTGAACTGCATGAAATAATATTACTAATAAAACATGACTAATATCGCTCATTATATGCTAAGTTCATGGATGGATTAAAGCATGAGACACCTTGGTATTGAAACGGATTACTATTTATGATGTATACAATTCTGGCATATATTATTACTCAAATGAAAATGGGAAAAATACCTAATGATCCGGAATATATGAATTCCTATTATGTCAGTATAGAAATGTGACAGAAAACTCGATATGTGGAGAAAATACATTGTTACCATGTTTCCAGAAACAAATGTGCAAGCTGTTAATTATAGAGAAAGTTCAATGACAGAATAAATCCAAACTCTATGTTTCCAGATACATATAGAAATCCTTGTACGATGTTAAAATGGCAGAACCATCTATACCACATATCCTTCATACATACTCGTATATTTCTCTACAGATAACTGTAATACAACACCTATTCAACATTCACATGCCATAAATGAAACCACTTACATTAGCACTACATGAAGAATTCAGAAAGAAGATTTTGCCTCATGAAGAAATGTGTCTATACAAAACACAATATACTCTACACAACAATTCCACCCACACAAACAGATCAGAACACAATTTTACATCACTCTACATATTAAACTATAAACCCAATTACACTTATTTTACACAATACTCAGACAGATGACATGAAGAATCAAGAGAGAAGAGAACCGCACATGAAGAAACATGCCTCTGAAATACAACATTAATACTAATCATCAAACACACTTCAAATTTGTCAACTGGACACAGTCACAACAACGCAGTATTTACACATTACAAAACTAAAAACGCCACAAATGAAATTACATGAAGGTTCAAGAGAGAAGATTTCCAAACATGAAGAGAGAAGATGATTTTTCACAGGCAAAGACTCTATACAACACAAACAATAAATTAAACACAGTTCAGTACGCTGACACGAAACATGCAATGGAGGATATGTGACGGTCACTGAGACCTACAAAGCCATTAGCTCCCATCGTAAAATAGATACATATTAGGTGATGACACCTACCACTGACTGTTCTCAAAATGAGCGAACATGAATTTATCTAGAGAGTAACTGACATGTGTAGTTGCATACTGCGATTAATAAACTAAATAACTGAACCGGATGAAATGAAATTACTAATAAAAAATGACTAATATCGCTCATTAAATGCTAAGTTCATGGATGGATTAATGTATGGGACACCCCGGTATTGAAACGGATTACTATTTATGATGTATACAATTCTGGCATATATTAGTACACAAATGAAAATGGGAAAAATACCTAATAAACCTAAACATCGGAATTCCTTTTACGTCTGTGTGCAAGTGTGAAAGAAAACTATCTATGTGGAAAAAATACATTGTTACCATGTTTCCAGAAACAAATGTGCAAGCTGTTAATTACGGAGAAAGATCAATAACAGAATAAATCCAACTTTATGTCTCCAGATACATATAGAACTCTATGTACGATGTAAAAATGGCATAACCATCTATACCACATATCCTCCATATATACTCGTATATTTCTCTACAGATAACTGCAATACAACACCTTTTCAACACTCAGACGCCACAAATGAAACCACTTACATTAACACTACATGAAGAATGCAGAATGAAGATTTTGCCTCATGAAGAAATATGTCTATAAAAAACACAATATACTCTACACAACAATTCCACCCACACAAACAGATCAGAACACAATTTTACATCACTCTACATACTAAATTGTAAACCCAATTACACTTATTATACACAATACTCAGACAAATGACATGAAGAATCAAGAGAGAAGAGAACCGCACATGAAGAAATATGCCTCTGAAATACAACATTAATACGAATCATCAAACACACTTCAAATTTCTCAACTGGGCACAGACACAACAACACAGTATTTACAAATTACAAAATTAAAGACACCAAAACGAAATTACATGAAGAATCAAGAGGGAAGGTTTCCAAACATGAAGAAAGAAGATGAACTTTCACAAGTAAAGACTCGATACAACACAAACAATAAATTAAACACACCTCAGTACACTGACGCACAACATGAAATGGAGGATATGAGATGGTCACTGAGACCTACAAAGCCATTAGCTCCCATCGTAAAATAGATACATATTAGGTGATGACACCTACCACTGTCTGTTCTCAAAATGAGCGAACATGAATTTATCTAGAGAGTAACTGACATGTGCAGTTGCATACTGCGATTAATAAACCAAATAACCGAACCAGATGAAAAGATATTACTAATAAAATATGAATAATATCGCTCATAACATTCTAAGTTCATGGATGGATTAAAGTATGGGACACCTCGGTATTGAAACTGATTACTGTTTATGATGTATACAATTCTGGCATATATTAGTACTCAAATGAAAATGGGAAAAATACCTAATAAAAATAAACATATGAATTCCTATTATGTCAGTATACAAATGAGACAGAAAACTCTCTATGTGGAGAAAATACATTGTTACCATGTTTCCAGAAACAAATGTGCAAGCTGTTAATTACGCAGAAAGTTCAAAAACAGAATAAATCCAACTCTATGTCTCCAGATACATATAGAACTCTATGTACGATGTAAAAAGGGCATAACCATCTATACCACATATCCTCCATATATACTCGTATATTTCTCTACAGGTAACTGCAATACAACACCTTTTTCAACACTCAGACGCCACAAATGAAACCACTTACATTAACACTACATGAAGAATGCAGAATGAAGATTTTGCCTCATGAAGAAATATGTCTATAAAAAACACAATATACTCTACACAACAATTCCACCCACTCAAACAGATAAGAACACAATTTTACATGACTCAAACCCAATTACACTTATTTTACACAATACTCAGACAGATGACATGAAGCATCAAGAGAGAAGAGAACCGCACATGAAGAAATATGCCTCCGAAATACGACATTAATACTAATCATCAAACACACTTCAAATTTCTCAACTGGACACAGAGACAACAAAACAGTATTTACACATTACAAAATTAAAAACACCAAAATGATATTACATGAAGAATCAAGAGAGAAGATTTCCAAACATGAAGAGAGAAGATGAACTTTCACAAGCAATGACTCTATACAACACAAACAAGCATCTAAACACACTTCAGTACATTGACACAAAACATGAAATGGAGGATATGTGATGGTCACTGAGACCTACAAAGCCATTAGCTGCATCGTAAAATTGATACATATTAGGTGATGACACCTACCACTGACTGTTCTCAAAATGAGTAAACATGAATTTGTCTAGAGAGTAACTGACATGTGCAGTTGCATACTGCGATTAATAAACTAAATAACTGAACCAGATGAAAAGATATTACTAATAAAACATGACTAATATCGCTCATTATATGCTAAGTTCATGGATGGATTAATGTATGGGACACCCCGGTAATGAAACGGATTACTATTTGTGATGTATACAATTCTGGCATATATTAATACTCAAATGAAAATGGGAAAAATAACTAATAAAAATGAACATATGAGTTCCTACTATGTCAGTATACAAATGTGACAGAAAACTCTCCATGTGGAAAAAATACATTGTTACCATGTTTCCAGAAACAAATGTGCAAGCTGTTAATTAAGGAGAAAGTTCAATAACAGAATAAATCCAACTCTATGTCTCCAAATACATATAGAACTCTATGTACGATGTAAAAATGGCAGAACCATCTATACCCCATATCCTCCATACATACTCGTATATTTCTCTACAGATTACTGTAATAAAACACCTTTTCAACACTCACACGCCACAAATGAAACCACTTACATTAACACTACATGAAGAATGCAAAAAGAAGATTCTGCCTCATGAAGAAATATGTCTATACAAAACACAAAATACTCTACACAACAATTCCACCCACACAAACGGATCAGAACACAATTTTACCTCACTCTACTAATTAAGCTATAAACCCAATTACACTTATTTTACACAATACTCAGACAAATGACATGAAGAATCAAGAGAGAAGAGAACCACACATGAAGAAATATGCCTCCAATATACAACAATAATACTAATCATCAAACACACTTCAAATTTCTCTACTGGACACAGACACAACAACACAGTATTTACACATTACAAAATTAAAAACATCAAAATGATATTACATGAAAAATCAAGAAAGAAGATTTCCAAACATGAAGAGAGATGATGAACTTTCACAAGCAATGACTCTATACAACACAAACAATAAATTAAACACACTTCAGTACACTGACACAAAACATGCAATGGAGAATATGTGACGGTCACTGAGACCTACAAAGCCATTAGCTCCCATCGTAAAATTGATACATATTAGGTGATGACAACTACCACTGACTGTTCTCAAAATGAGCGAACATGAATTTATCTAGAGAGTAACTGACATGTGCAGTTGCATACTGCGATTAATAAACCAAATAACCGAACCAGATGAAAAGATATTACTAATAAAATATGAATAATATCGCTCATAACACTCTAAGTTCATGGATGGATTAAAGTATGGGACACCTCGGTATTGAAACTGATTACTGTTTATGATGTATACAATTCTGGCATATATTAGTACTCAAATGAAAATGGGAAAAATACCTAATAAAAATAAACATATGAATTCCTATTATGTCAGTATACAAATGAGACAGAAAACTCTCTATGTGGAGAAAATACATTGTTACCATGTTTCCAGAAACAAATGTGCAAGCTGTTAATTATGCAGAAAGTTCAAAAACAGAATAAATCCAACTCTATGTCTCCAGATACATATAGAACTCTATGTACGATGTAAAAATGGCATAACCATCTATACCACATATCCTCCATATATACTCGTATATTTCTCTACAGATAACTGCAATACAACACCTTTTCAACACTCAGACGCCACAAATGAAACCACTTACATTAACACTACATGAAGAATGCAGAATGAAGATTTTGCCTCATGAAGAAATATGTCTATAAAAAACACAATATACTCTACACAACAATTCCACCCACTCAAACAGATAAGAACACAATTTTACATCACTCAAACCCAATTACACTTATTTTACACAATACTCAGACAGATGACAGGAAGCATCAAGAGAGAAGAGAACCGCACATGAAGAAATATGCCTCCGAAATACGAACATAATACTAATCATCAAACACACTTCAAATTTCTCAACTGGACACAGAGACAACAAAACAGTATTTACACATTACAAAATTAAAAACACCAAAATGATATTACATGAAGAATCAAGAGATAAGATTTCCAAACATGAAGAGAGAAGATGAACTTTCACAAGCATGACTCTATACAACACAAACAAGCATCTAAACACACTTCAGTACATTGACACAAAACATGAAATGGAGGATATGTGATGGTCACTGAGACCTACAAAGCCATTAGCTGCATCGTAAAATTGATACATATTAGGTGATGACACCTACCACTGACTGTTCTCAAAATGAGTAAACATGAATTTGTCTAGAGAGTAACTGACATGTGCAGTTGCATACTGCGATTAATAAACTAAATAACTGAACCAGATGAAAAGATATTACTAATAAAACATGACTAATATCGCTCATTATATGCTAAGTTCATGGATGGATTAATGTATGGGACACCCCGGTAATGAAACGGATTACTATTTGTGATGTATACAATTCTGGCATATATTAATACTCAAATGAAAATGGGAAAAATAACTAATAAAAATGAACATATGAGTTCCTACTATGTCAGTATACAAATGTGACAGAAAACTCTCCATGTGGAAAAAATACATTGTTACCATGTTTCCAGAAACAAATGTGCAAGCTGTTAATTAAGGAGAAAGTTCAATAACAGAATAAATCCAACTCTATGTCTCCAAATACATATAGAACTCTATGTACGATGTAAAAATGGCAGAACCATCTATACCTCATATCCTCCATACATACTCGTATATTTCTCTACAGATTACTGTAGTAAAACACCTTTTCAACACTCACACGCCACAAATGAAACCACTTACATTAACACTACATGAAGAATGCAAAAAGAAGATTCTGCCTCATGAAGAAATATGTCTATACAAAACACAATATACTCTACACAACAATTCCACCCACACAAACAGATCAGAACACAATTTTACCTCACTCTACCAATTAAGCTATAAACCCAATTACACTTATTTTACACAATACTCAGACAAATGACATGAAGAATCAAGAGAGAAGAGAACCACACATGAAGAAATATGCCTCCAATATACAACAATAATACTAATCATCAAACACACTTCAAATTTCTCAACTGGACACAGACACAACAACACAGTATTTACACATTACAATATTAAAAACATCAAAATGATATTACATCAAAAATCAAGAAAGAAGATTTCCAAACATGAAGAGAGATGATGAACTTTCACAAGCAATGACTCTATACAACACAAACAATAAATTAAACACACTTCAGTACACTGACACAAAACATGCAATGGAGAATATGTGACGGTCACTGAGACCTACAAAGCCATATGCTCCCATCGTAAAATTGATACATATTAGGTGATGACAACTACCACTGACTGCTCTCAAAATGGGCGAACATGAATTTATCTAGACAGTAACTGACATGTGCAGTTGCATACAGCGATTAATAAACCAAATAACCGAACCGCACGAAAAGATATTACTAATAAAACATGACTAATATCACTCATTATATGCTAAGTTCATGGATGGATTAAAGTATGGGACACCTTGGTACTGAAACTGATTACTATTTATGATGCATACAATTCTGGCATATATTAGTACTCAAATGAAAATGGGAAAAATACCTATTGAAAATAAACATATGAATTCCTATTATGTCAGTATACAATTTTGACAGAAAACTCTATATGTGGAGAAAATACATTGCTACCATGTTTCCAGAAACAAATGTGCAAGCTGTTAATTATGGAGAAAGTTCAATAACAGAATAAACCCAACTCTATGTCTCCAGATACATATAGAACTCTATGTATGATGTAAAAATGGCAGAACCATCTATACCACATATCCTCCATACATACTCGTATATTTCTCTACAGATAACTGTAATACAACACCTTTTCAACACTAACACCCAACAAATGAAACCACTTACGTTAACACTAGACGAAGAATTCAGAAAGAAGATTTTGCCTCATGAAGAAATGTGTCTATACAAAACACAATATACTCTACACAACAATTCCACCCACACAAACAGATCAGAACACAATTTTACATCACTCTACAAATTAAGCCATAAACCCAATTACACTTATTTTACACAATACTCAGACAAACGACATGAAGAATCAAGAGAGAAGAGAACCGCACATGAAGAAATATGCCTCCGAAATACAACATTAATACTAATCATCAAACACACTTCAAATTTCGCAACTGGACACAGACACAACAACACAGTATTTACACATAACAAAATTAAAAACACCAAAATGATATTACATGAAGAATCAAGAAAGAAGGTTTCCTAACATGAAGAGAGAAAATGAACTTTCACAAGCAAAGACTCTATACAACACAAACAATAAATTAAGCACACTTCAGTACACTGACGCAAAACATGCAATGGAGGATATGTGACGGTCACTGAGACCTACAAAGCCATTAGCTCCCATCGTAAAATAGATACATATTAGGTGATGACAACTACCACTGACTGTTCTCAAAGTGATCGAACATGAATTTATCTAGAGAGTTAATGAATATGTGCAGTTGCATACTGTGATTAATAAACCAAATAACCGAACCGGATGAAAAGATATTACTAGCAAAACATGACTAATATCGCTGATTATATGCTAAGTTCATGAATGGATTGAAGTATGGGACACCTCGATATTGAAACTGATTACTATTTATGATGAATACAATTCTGGAATATATTAGTACTCAAATGAAAATGGGAAAAATACCGAAGAAACCTAAACATCGGAATTCCTATTATGTCAGTATGCAAGTGTGGCAGAAAACTATCTATGTGGAAAAATTACATTGTTACCACATTTCCAGAAACAAATGTGCAAGCTGTTAATTATGGACAAAGTTTACCAACAGAATAAATCCAACTCTATGTCTCGATATACATATAGAACTCTATGTACGATGTAAAAATGGCAGAACCATCTATACAACATATCCTCCATACATACTCGTACATTTCTCTACAGAAAACTGTAATACAACACCTTTTCAACACTCACACGCCACAAAGGAAACCACTTACATTAACACTACATGAAGAATGCAGAAAGAAGATTTTTATCATGAAGAAATATGTCCATACAAAACACAATACACTCTACACAACAATTCCACCCACACAAACAGATCAGAACACAATTTTACATCACTCAACAAATTAAACTATAAACCCAATTACACTTATTTTACACAATACTCAGACAAATGACATGAAGAATCAAGAGAGAAGAGAACCGCACATGAAGAAATATGCCTCCGAAATACGACATTAATACTAATCATCAAACACACTTCAAATTTCTCAACTGGACACACAGACAACAACACAGAATTTACACATTACAAAATTAAAAACACCAAAACGAAATTACATGAAGAATCAAGAAAGAAGATCTCCAAACATGAAGAGAGAAGAAGAACTTTCACAAGCAATGACTCTATACAACACAAACAAGCATCCAAACACACTTCAGTACATTGACACAAAACATGAAATGGAGGATATGTGATGGTCACTGAGATCTACAAAGCCATTAGCTGCATCGTAAAATTGATACATTTTAGGTGATGACACCTACCACTGACTGTTCTCTCAATGAGCAAACATGGTTTTATCTAGAGAGTAACTGACATATGCAGTTGCATACTGCGATTAATAAACTAAATAACCGAACCAGATGAAAAGATATTACTAATAAAACGTGACTAATATCGCTCATTATATGCTAAGTTCATGGATGGATTAAAGCATGGGACACCTCGGTATTGAAACGGATTACTATTTATGATGTATACAATTCTGGCATATATTATTACTCAAATGAAAATGGGAAAAATACCTAATGATCCGGAATATATGAATTTCTATTATGTCAGTATAGAAATGTGACAGAAAACTCGATATGTGGAGAAAATACATTGTTACCATGTTTCCAGAAACAAATGTGCAAGCTGTTAATTATAGAGAAAGTTCAATGACAGAATAAATCCAAACTCTATGTTTCCAGATACATATAGAAATCCTTGTACGATGTTAAAATGGCAGAACCATCTATACCACATATCCTCCATACATACTCGTATATTTCTCTACAGATAACTGTAATACAACACCTATTCAACATTCACATGCCATAAATGAAACCACTTACATTAGCACTACATGAAGAATTCAGAAAGAAGATTTTGCCTCATGAAGAAATGTGTCTATACAAAACACAATATACTCTACACAACAATTCCACCCACACAAACAGATCAGAACACAATTTTACATCACTCTACATATTAAACTATAAACCCAATTACACTTATTTTACACAATACTCAGACAGATGACATGAAGAATCAAGAGAGAAGAGAACCGCACATGAAGAAACATGCCTCTGAAATACAACATTAATACTAATCATCAAACACACTTCAAATTTGTCAACTGGACACAGTCACAACAACGCAGTATTTACACATTACAAAACTAAAAACGCCACAAATGAAATTACATGAAGGTTCAAGAGAGAAGATTTCCAAACATGAAGAGAGAAGATGATTTTTCACAGGCAAAGACTCTATACAACACAAACAATAAATTAAACACAGTTCAGTACGCTGACACGAAACATGCAATGGAGGATATGTGACGGTCACTGAGACCTACAAAGCCATTAGCTCCCATCGTAAAATAGATACATATTAGGTGATGACACCTACCACTGACTGTTCTCAAAATGAGCGAACATGAATTTATCTAGAGAGTAACTGACATGTGTAGTTGCATACTGAGATTAATAAACTAAGTAACTGTACCGGATGAAATGAAATTACTAATAAAACATGACTAATATCGCTCATTATATGCTAAGTTCATGGATGGATTAATGTATGGGACACCCCGGTATTGAAACGGATTACTATTTATGATGTATACAATTCTGGCATATATTAGTACACAAATGAAAATGGGAAAAATACCTAATAAACCTAAACATCGGAATTCCTTTTACGTCTGTGTGCAAGTGTGAAAGAAAACTATCTATGTGGAAAAAATACATTGTTACCATGTTTCCAGAAACAAATGTGCAAGCTGTTAATTACGGAGAAAGATCAATAACAGAATAAATCCAACTTTATGTCTCCAGATACATATAGAACTCTATGTACGATGTAAAAATGGCATAACCACCTATACCACATATCCTCCATATATACTCGTATATTTCTCTACAGATAACTGCAATACAACACCTTTTCAACACTCAGACGCCACAAATGAAACCACTTACATTAACACTACATGAAGAATGCAGAATGAAGATTTTGCCTCACGAAGAAATATGGCTATAAAAAACACAATATACTCTACACAACAATTCCACCCACACAAACAGATCAGAACACAATTTTACATCACTCTACATACTAAACTATAAAACCCAATTACACTTATTTTACACAATACTCAGACAAATGACATGAAGAATCAAGAGAGAAGAGAACCGCACATGAAGAAATATGCCTCTGAAATACAACATTAATACGAATCATCAAACAAACTTCAAATTTCTCAACTGGACACAGACACAACAACACAGTATTTACACATTACAAAATTAAAGACACCAAAACGAAATTACATGAAGAATCAAGAGGGAAGATTTCCAAACATGAAGAAAGAAGATGAACTTTCACAAGTAAAGACTCTATACAACACAAACAATAAATTAAACACACCTCAGTACACTGACGCACAACATGAAATGGAGGATATGTGATGGTCACTGAGACCTACAAAGCCATTAGCTCCCATCGTAAAATAGATACATATTAGGTGATGACACATACCACTGACTGTTCTTAAAATGAGCGTACATGAATTTATCTAGAGAGTAACTGACATGTGCAGTTGCATACTGCAATTAATAAACCAAATAACCGAACCAGATGAAAAGATATTACTAATAAAATATGAATAATATCGCTCATAACATTCTAAGTTCATGGATGGATTAAAGTATGGGACACCTCGGTATTGAAACTGATTACTGTTTATGATGTATACAATTCTGGCATATATTAATACTCAAATGAAAATGGGAAAAATAACTAATAAAAATGAACATATGAGTTCCTACTATGTCAGTATACAAATGTGACAGAAAACTCTCCATGTGGAAAAAATACATTGTTACCATGTTTCCAGAAACAAATGTGCAAGCTGTTAATTAAGGAGAAAGTTCAATAACAGAATAAATCCAACTCTATGTCTCCAGATACATATAGAACTCTATGTACGACGTAAAAATGGCAGAACCATCTATACCACATATCCTCCATACATACTCGTACATTTCTCTACAGATTACTGTAATACAACACCTATTCAACACTCACACGCCACAAATGAAACCACTTACATTAACACTACATGAAGAATGCAAAAAGAAGATTCTGCCTCATGAAGAAATATGTCTATACAAAACACAATATACTCTACACAACAATTCCACCCACACAAACAGATCAGAACACAACTTTACATCACTCTACCAATTAAGCTATAAACCCAATTACACTTTTTTTACACAATACTCAGACAAATGACATGAAGAATCAAGAGAGAAGAGAACCACACATGAAGAAATATGCCTCCAATAAACAACAATAATACTAATCATCAAACACACTTCAAATTTCTCAACTGGACACAGACACAACAACACAGTATTTACACATTACAAAATTAAAAACATCAAAATGATATTACATGAAAAATCAAGAAAGAAGATTTCCAAACATGAAGAGAGTTGATGAACTTTCACACTCAATGACTCTATACAACACAAACAATAAATTAAGCACACTTCAGTACACTGACGCAAAACATGCAATGGAGGATATGTGACGGTCACTGAGACCTACAAAGCCATTAGCTCCCATCGTAAAATAGATACATATTAGGTGATGACAACTACCACTGACTGTTCTCAAAGTGATCGAACATGAATTTATCTAGAGAGTTAATGAATATGTGCAGTTGCATACTGCGATTAATAAACCAAATAACCGAACCGGATGAAAAGATATTACTAGCAAAACATGACTAATATCGCTGATTATATGCTAAGTTCATGGATGGATTGAAGTATGGGACACCTCGGTATTGAAACTGATTACTATTTATGATGTATAGAATTCTTGAATATACTAGTACTCAAATGAAAATGGGAAAAATACCGAAGAAACCTAAACATCGGAATTCCTATTATGTCAGTATGCAAGTGTGGCAGAAAACTATCGATGTGGAAAAATTACATTGTTGCCACATTTCCAGAAACAAATGTGCAAGCTGTTAATTATGGACAAAGTTTACCAACAGAATAAATCCAACTCTATGTCTCCATATACATATAGAACTCTATGTACGATGTAAAAATGGCAGAACCATCTATACAACATATCCTCCATACATACTCGTACATTTCTCTACAGAAAACTGTAATACAACACCTTTTCAACACTCACACGCCACAAAGGAAACCACTTACATTAACACTACATGAAGAATGCAGAAAGAAGATTTTTATCATGAAGAAATATGTCCATACAAAACACAATACACTCTACACAACAATTCCACCCACACAAACAGATCAGAACACAATTTTACATCACTCAACAAATTAAACTATAAACCCAATTACACTTATTTTACACAATACTCAGACAAATGACATGAAGAATCAAGAGAGAAGAGAACCGCACATGAAGAAATATGCCTCCGAAATATGACATTAATACTAATCATCAAACACACTTCAAATTTCTCAACTGGACACACAGACAACAACACAGAATTTACACATTACAAAATTAAAAACACCAAAATGATATTACACGAATTATCAAGAGAGAAGATTTCCAAACATGAAGAGAGAAGATGAACTTTCACAAGCAATGACTCTATACAACACAAACAAGCATCTAAACACACTTCAGTACATTGACACAAAACATGAAATGGAGGATATGTGATGGGCACTGAGACCTACAAAGCCATTAGCTGCATCATAAAATTGATACATTTTAGGTGATGACACCTACCACTGACTGTTCTCAAAATGAGTAAACATGAATTTATCTAGAGAGTAACTGACATGTGCAGTTGCATACTGCGATTAATAAACTAAATAACTGAACCAGATGAAAAGATATTACTAATAAAACATGACTAATATCGCTCATTATATGCTAAGTTCATGGATGGATTAATGTATGGGACACCCCGGTAATGAAACGGATTACTATTTGTGATGTATACAATTCTGGCATATATTAAGACTCAAATGAAAATGGGAAAAATAACTAATAAAAATGAACATATGAGTTCCTACTATGTCAGTATACAAATGTGACAGAAAACTCTCTATGTGGAGAAAATACATTGTTACCATGTTTCCAGAAACAAATGTGCAAGCTGTTAATTATGCAGAAAGTTCAAAAACAGAATAAATCCAAACTCTATGTTTCCAGATACATATAGAACTCTATGTACGATGTAAAAATGGCATAACCATATATACCACATATCCTCCATACATACTCGTACATTTCTCTACAGATAACAGTAATACAACACCTTTTCAACACTCACACACCATAAATCAAACCACTTAAATTAACACGACATGAAGAATGCAGAAAGAAGATTTTGCCTCATGAAGAAATATGTTTCTACAAAACACTCTATACTCTATAGAACAATTCCACTCACACAAACAGATCAGAACACAACTTTACATCACTCTATATAGAAACTATAAACCCAATTACACTCATTTTACACAATACTCAGACAAATAACATGAAGAATCAAAGGAGAAGAGAACCGCACACGAAGAAATATGCCTCCGAAATACAACATTAATACTAATCATCAAACACACTTCAAATTTCTCAACCGGACACAGACACAACAACATTGCATTTACACATTTCAAAATTAAAAACACCAGAAAAAAAATTACATGAAGAAACAAGAAAGAAGATTTCCAAACATGAAGAGAGAAGATGAACTTTCACAAGCAAAGGCTCTATACAACACAAACACGAATCCAAACACACATCAGTACATTGACACAAAACATGAAACGGAGGATATGTGATGGACACTGAGACCTACAAAGCCATTAGCTGCATCGTAAAATTGATACATATTAGGTGATGACACCTACCACTGACTGTTCTCAAAATGGGAGAACATGTATTTATCTAGAGAGTAACTGACATGTGCAGTTGCATACTGCGATTAATAAACTAAATAACTGAACTGCATGAAATAATATTACTAATAAAACATGACTAATATCGCTCATTATATGCTAAGTTCATGGATGGATTAAAGCATGAGACACCTTGGTATTGAAACGGATTACTATTTATGATGTATACAATTCTGGCATATATTATTACTCAAATGAAAATGGGAAAAATACCTAATGATCCGGAATATATGAATTCCTATTATGTCAGTATAGAAATGTGACAGAAAACTCGATATGTGGAGAAAATACATTGTTACCATGTTTCCAGAAACAAATGTGCAAGCTGTTAATTATAGAGAAAGTTCAATGACAGAATAAATCCAAACTCTATGTTTCCAGATACATATAGAAATCCTTGTACGATGTTAAAATGGCAGAACCATCTATACCACATATCCTCCATACATACTCGTATATTTCTCTACAGATAACTGTAATACAACACCTATTCAACATTCACATGCCATAAATGAAACCACTTACATTAGCACTACATGAAGAATTCAGAAAGAAGATTTTGCCTCATGAAGAAATGTGTCTATACAAAACACAATATACTCTACACAACAATTCCACCCACACAAACAGATCAGAACACAATTTTACATCACTCTACATATTAAACTATAAACCCAATTACACTTATTTTACACAATACTCAGACAGATGACATGAAGAATCAAGAGAGAAGAGAACCGCACATGAAGAAACATGCCTCTGAAATACAACATTAATACTAATCATCAAACACACTTCAAATTTGTGAACTGGACACAGTCACAACAACGCAGTATTTACACATTACAAAACTAAAAACGCCACAAATGAAATTACATGAAGGTTCAAGAGAGAAGATTTCCAAACATGAAGAGAGAAGATGATTTTTCACAGGCAAAGACTCTATACAACACAAACAATAAATTAAACACAGTTCAGTACGCTGACACGAAACATGCAATGGAGGATATGTGACGGTCACTGAGACCTACAAAGCCATTAGCTCCCATCGTAAAATAGATACATATTAGGTGATGACACCTACCACTGACTGTTCTCAAAATGAGCGAACATGAATTTATCTAGAGAGTAACTGACATGTGTAGTTGCATACTGCGATTAATAAACTAAATAACTGTACCGGATGAAATGAAATTACTAATAAAACATGACTAATATCGCTCATTATATGCTAAGTTCATGGATGGATTAATGTATGGGACACCCCGGTATTGAAACGGATTACTATTTATGATGTATACAATTCTGGCATATATTAGTACACAAATGAAAATGGGAAAAATACCTAATAAACCTAAACATCGGAATTCCTTTTACGTCTGTGTGCAAGTGTGAAAGAAAACTATCTATGTGGAAAAAATACATTGTTACCATGTTTCCAGAAACAAATGTGCAAGCTGTTAATTACGGAGAAAGATCAATAACAGAATAAATCCAACTTTATGTCTCCAGATACATATAGAACTCTATGTACGATGTAAAAATGGCATAACCACCTATACCACATATCCTCCATATATACTCGTATATTTCTCTACAGATAACTGCAATACAACACCTTTTCAACACTCAGACGCCACAAATGAAACCACTTACATTAACACTACATGAAGAATGCGGAATGAAGATTTTGCCTCACGAAGAAATATGGCTATAAAAAACACAATATACTCTACACAACAATTCCACCCACACAAACAGATCAGAACACAATTTTATATCACTCTACATGCTAAACTATAAAACCCAATTACACTTATTTTACACAATACTCAGACAAATGACATGAAGAATCAAGAGAGAAGAGAACCGCACATGAAGAAATATGCCTCTGAAATACAACATTAATACGAATCATCAAACAAACTTCAAATTTCTCAACTGGACACAGACACAACAACACAGTATTTACACATTACAAAATTAAAGACACCAAAACGAAATTACATGAAGAATCAAGAGGGAAGATTTCCAAACATGAAGAAAGAAGATGAACTTTCACAAGCAATGACTCTATACAACACAAACAAGCATCTAAACACACTTCAGTACATTGACACAAAACATGAAATGGAGGATATGTGATGGGCACTGAGACCTACAAAGCCATTAGCTGCATCGTAAAATTGATACATTTTAGGTGATGACACCTACCACTGACTGTTCTCAAAATGAGTAAACATGAATTTATCTAGAGAGTAACTGACATGTGCAGTTGCATACTGCGATTAATAAACTAAATAACTGAACCAGATGAAAAGATATTACTAATAAAACATGACTAATATCGCTCATTATATGCTAAGTTCATGGATGGATTAATGTATGGGACACCCCGGTAATGAAACGGATTACTATTTGTGATGTATACAATTCTGGCATATATTAAGACTCAAATGAAAATGGGAAAAATAACTAATAAAAATGAACATATGAGTTCCTACTATGTCAGTATACAAATGTGACAGAAAACTCTCTATGTGGAAAAAATACATTGTTACCATGTTTCCAGAAACAAATGTGCAAGCTGTTAATTAAGGAGAAAGTTCAATAACAGAATAAATACAACTCTATGTCTCCATATACATATAGAACACTATGTACGATGTAAAAATGGCAGAACCATCTATACCACATATCCTCCATACATACTCGTATATTTCTCTACAGATTACTGTAATACAACACCTTTTCAACACTCACACGCCACAAATGAAACCACTTACGTTAACACTAGACGAAGAATTCAGAAAGAAGATTTTGCCTCATGAAGAAATGTGTCTATACAAAACACAATATACTCTACACAACAATTCCACCCACACAAACAGATCAGAACACAATTTTACATCACTCTACAAATCAAACTATAAACCCAATTACACTTATATTACACAATACTCAGACAAATGACATGAAGAATCAAGAGAGAAGAGAACCGCACATGAAGAAATATGCCTCCGAAATACAACATTAATACTAATCATCAAACACACTTCAAATTTCTCAACTGGACACAGACACAACAACACAGTATTTACCCATTACAAAATGAAAAACACCAAAATGATATTACATGAAGAATCAAGAAAGAAGATTTCCTAACATGAAGAGAGAAGATGAACTTTCACAAGCAAAGACTCTATACAACACAAACAATAAATTAAGCACACTTCAGTACACTGACGCAAAACATGCAATGGAGGATATGTGACGGTCACAGAGACCTACAAAGCCATTAACTCCCATCGTAAAATAGATACATATTAGGTGATGACAACTACCACTGACTGTTCTCAAAGTGAACGAACATGAATTTATCAAGAGAGTAAATGAATATGTGCAGTTGCATACTGCGATTAATAAACCAAATAACCGAACCGGATGAAAAGATATTACTAGCAAAACATGACTAATATCGCTGATTGTATGCTAAGTTCATGGATGGATTGAAGTATGGGACACCTCGGTATTGAAACTGATTACTATTTATGATGTATACAATTCTGGACTATATTAGTACTCAAATGAAAATGGGAAAAATACCGAAGAAACCTAAACATCGGAATTCCTATTATGTCAGTATGCAAGTGTGGCAGAAAACTATCTATGTGGAATAATTACATTGTTACCACGTTTCCAGAAACAAATGTGCAAGCTGTTAATTATGGAGAAAGTTTACTAACAGAATAAATCCAACTCTATGTCTCCATATACATATAGAACTCTATGTACGATGTAAAAATGGCAGAACCATCTATACAACATATCCTCCATACATACTCGTACATTTCTCTACAGATTACTGTAATACAACACCTTTTCAACACTCACACGCCACAAAGGAAACCACTTACATTAACACTACATGAAGAATGCAGAAAGAAGATTTTTATCATGAAGAAATATGTCTATACAAAACACAATATACTCTACACAACAACTTCACCCACACAAACAGATCAGAACACAGTTTTACATTACTCTACATATTAAACTATAAACCCAATTACACATATTTTACACAATACTCAGACAAATGACATGAAGAATCAAGAGAGAAGAGAACCGAACATGAAGAAATATGCCTCCGAAATACAACATTAATAATAATCATCAATCACACTTCAAATTTCTCAACTGGACACAGACACAACAACACAGTATTTACATATTAAAAAATTAAAAACACCAAAATGATATTACATGAAGAATCAAGAAAAAAAATTTCCAAACATGAAGAGAGAAGATGAACTTTCACAAGCAAAGACTCTATACAACACATACAATAAGTTAAACACACTTCAGTACACTGACGCAAAACATGCAATGGAGGATATGTGACGGTCACTGAGACCTACACAGCCATTAACTCCCATTGTAAAATAGATACATATTAGGTGATGACAACTACCACTGACTGTTCTCAAAGTGAGCGAACATGAATTTATCTAGAGAGTAAAAGAATATGTGCAGTTGCATACTGCGATTAATAAACCAAATAACCGAACCGGATGAAAAGATATTACTAGGAAAACATGACTAATATCCCTCATTATATGCTAAGTTCATGGATGGATTAAAGTATGGGAGACCTCGGTATTGAAACTGATTATTATTTAAGATGTATACAATTCTGGCATATATTAGTACTCAAATGAAAATGGGAAAAATACCTATTGAAAATAAACATAGGAATTCCTATTATGTCAGTATACAAATGTGACAGAAAACTCTATATGTGGAGAAAATACATTGCTACCATGTCTCCAGAAACAAATGTGCATGCTGTTAATTATGGAGAAAGTTCAATAACAGAATAAACCCAACACTATGTCTCCAGATACATATAGAACTCTATGTATGATGTAAAAATGGCAGAACCATCTATACCACATATCCTCCATACATACTCATATATTTCTCTACAGATAACTGTAATACAACACCTTTCATATTGCTAGTAATATCTTTTCATCCGGTTCAGTTATTTGGTTTATTAATCGCAGTATGCAAATGCACATATTCAGTTACTCTCTAGATAAATTCATGTTCGCTCACTTTGAGAACAGTCAGTGGTAGTTGTCATCACCTAATATGTATCTATTTTACGATGGGAGCTAATGGCTTTGTAGGTCTCAGTGACCGTCACATATCCTCCATTGCATGTTTTGCGTCAGTGTACTGAAGTGTGCTTTATTTATTGTTTGTGTTGTATAGAGTCTTTGCTTGTGAAAGTTCATCCTCTCTCTTCATGTTACGAAATCTTCTTTCTTGATTCTTCATGTAACATCATTTTGGTGTTTTTAATTTTGTAATGTGTAAATACTGTGTTTTTGTGTCTGTGTCCAGTTGAGAAATTTGAAGTGTGTTTGATGATTCGTATTAATGTTGTATTTCAGAGGCATATTTCTTCATGTGCGGTTCTCTTCTCTCTTGATTCTTCATGTCATTTGTCTGAGTATTGTGTAAAATAAGTGTAATTGGGTTTATAGTTTAATTTGTAGAGTGATGTAAAATTGTGTTCTGATCTGTCTGTGTGGATGGAATTGTTGTGTAGAGTATATTGTGTTTTGTATAGACACATTTCTGCATGAGGCAAAATCTTTTTTCTGAATTCTTCATCTAGTGTTAATGTAAGTGGTTTCATTTGTTGGGTGTGAGTGTTGAAAAGGTGTTGTATTACAGTTATCTGTAGAGAAATATACGAGTATGTATGGAGGATACGAGGTATAGATGGTTCTGCCAATTTTACATCGTACATAGAGTTCTATATGTATCTGGAGACATAGAGTTGTATTTATTCTGTTTTTGAACTTTCTGCATAATTAACAGCTTGCACATTTGTTTCTGGAAACATGGTAACAATGTATTTTCTCCACATAGAGAGTTTTCTGTCTCATTTGTATACTGACATAATAGGAATTCATATGTTTATTTTTATTAGGTATTTTTCCCATTTTCATTTGAGTACTAATATTTGCCAGAATTGTATACATCATAAATAGTAGTCAGTTTCAATACCGAGGTGTCCCATACTTTAATCCATCCATGAACTTAGAATGTTATGAGCGATATTAGTCATATTTTATTAGTAATATCTTTTCATCTGGTTCAGTTATTTGGTTTATTAATCGCAATATGCAACTGCACATGTCAGTTACTCTCTAGATAAATTCATGTTCACTCATTTTGAGAACAGTCAGTGGTAGGTGTCATCACCTAATATGTATCTATTTTACGATGGGAGCTAATGGCTTTGTAGGTCTCAGTGACCAACACATATCCTCCATTGCATGTTGTGCGTCAGTGTACTGAGGTGTGTTTAATTTATTGTTTGTGTTGTATAGAGTCTTTATTTGTGAAAGTTCATCTTCTTTCTTCATGTTTGGAAACCTTCCCTCTTGATTCTTCATGTAATTTCATTTTGGTGTTTTTAATTTTGTAATGTGTAAATACTATGTTGTTGTGTCTGTGTCCAGTTGAGAAATTTGAAGTGTGTTTGATGATTCGTATTAATGTTGTATTTCAGAGGCATATTTCTTCATGTGCGGTTCTCTTCTCTCTTGATTCTTCATGTCATTTGTCTGAGTATTGTGTAAAATAAGTGTAATTGGGTTTACAGTTTAGTATGTAGAGTGATGTAAAATTGTGTTCTGAGCTGTTTGTGTGGGTAGAATTGTTGTGTAGAGTATATTGTGTTTTGTACAGACATATTTCTTCATGTGGCAAAATCTTCATTCTGGATTCTTCATGTAGTGTTAATGTAGGTGGTTTCATTTGTGGCGTCTGAGTGTTGAAAAGGTGTTGTATTGCAGTTATCTGTAGAAAAATACACGAGTATATATGGAGGATATGCGGTATAGATGGTTATGCCATTTTTACATCGTACATAGAGTTCTATATGTATCTGGAGACATATAGTTGGATTTATTCTGTTATTGATCTTTCTCCATAATTAACAGTTTGCACATTTGTTTCTGGAAACATGGTAACATTGTATTTTTTCCACATAGATAGTTTTCTTTCACACTTGCACACAGACGTAATAGGAATTCCGATGTTTAGGTTTATTAGGTATTTTTCCCATTTTCATTTGAGTACTAATATTTGCCAGAATTGTATATATCATAAATAGTAATCAGTTTCAATACCGAGGTGTCCCATACTTTAATCCATCTATGAACTTAGAATGTTATGAGCGATATTAGTCATATTTTATTAGTAATATCTTTTCATCTGGTTCGGTTATTTGGTTTATTAATCGCAGTATGCAATTACACATGTCAGTTAATCTCTAGATAAATTCATGTTCGCACATTTTGAGAACAGTCAGTGGTAGGTGTCATCACCTAATATGTATCTATTTTACGATGGGAGCTAATGGCTTTGTAGGTCTCAGTGACCGTCACATATCCTCCATTGCATGTTTCATGTCAGTGTACTGAACTGTGTTTAATTTATTGTTTGTGTTGTATAGAGTCTTTGCCTGTGAAAAATCATCTTCTCTCTTCATGTTTGGAAATCTTCTCTTTTGAACCTTCATGTAATTTCATTTTTGGCATTTTTAGTTTTGTAATGTGTAAATACTGCGTTGTTTTGTCTGTGTCCAGTTGACAAATTTGAAGTGTGTTTGATGATTAGTAATAATGTTGTATTTCAGGGGCATATTTCTTCATGTGCGGTTCTCTTCTCTCTTGATTCTTCATGTCATCTGTCTGAGTATTGTGTAAAATAAGTGTAATTGGGTTTATAGTTTAATATGTAGAGTGAATTAAAAATTGTGTTCTGATCTGTTTGTGTGGGTGGAATTGTTGTGTAGAGTATATTGTGTTTTGTATAGACACATTTCTTCATGAGGCAAAATCTTCTTTCTGAATTCTTCATGTAGTGCTAATGTAAGTGGTTTCATTTGTGGCATGTGAATGTTGAATAAGTGTTGTATTACAGTTATCTGCAGAGAAATATACGAGTATGTATGGAGGACATGAGGTATAGATGGTTCTGCCATTTTTACATCGTACATACAGTTCTATATGTATCAGGAGACGTAGAGTTGGATTTGTTCTGTTTTTGAACTTTCTGCATAATTAATGATATTACATGAAGAATCAAGAAAGAAGATTTCCAAACATGAAGAGAGAAGATGAACTTTCACAAGCAATGACTCTATACAACACAAACAAGTATCCAAACACACTTCTGTACATTGACACAAAACATGCAATGGAGGATATGTGATGGTCACTGAGACCTACAAAGTCCCTCTCAATGAGCGAACATGAATTTATCTAGAGAGTAACTGACATATGCAGTTGCATACTGCGATTAATAAACTAAATAACTGAACCAGATGAAAAGATATTACTAATAAAACATGACTAATATCACTCATTAAATGCTAAGTTCCTGGATGGATTAAAGCATGGGACACCTCGGTATTGAGACGGATTACTATTTATGATGTATATATTAGTACTCAAATGAAAACAGGAAAAAAACCTAATAAACCTAAACATATGAATTCCTAGTATGTCAGTATACAAATGTGACAGAAAACTCTCTAAGTGGAGAAAATACATTGTTACCATGTTTCCAGAAACAAATGTGCAAGCTGTTAATTATCGAGAAAGTTCAATGACAGAATAAATCCAAACTCTATGTTTCCAGATACATATAGAACTCCATGTACGAGGGTTATTCCAAAAGTAAGGTCCGGTTATAAAAAAAAAATCAAAACTAAAATGTTTTTTCAAAACAATTGTTTTATTTACATTCCTTACATCTTTATCTATTTTTCTACATAACTTCCATACTTATTTAAACATTTGTCACATCGTTCAACAAGCTTTTGAATGCCCATGTTATAGAAATCGGCCGCCTGTGACGATAACCAGTCCTTAACTGCTTCTTTCACTTCATCATCTGTGTCGAAGCGCTTGCCGCCGAGAAACTCCTTTAAGTAACGGAACAGGTGGAAATCACTTGGCGCCAGGTCCGGACTGTAAGGAGGATGGTCCATCTGTTCCCATCCAAATTTCTTGATCAGAGCTTGCGTTTCATTTGCAGTGTGGGGTCTGGCATTGTCATGCAACAACAAGATTCCAGACGACAAAAGACCACGTCGCTTATTCTGGATTGCACGTCGAAGTTTAGTCAGGGTAGCGCAGTAGGCGGCTTTATTAATCGTTGTTCCTCTCTCCATAAAGTCGACTAACAATACTCCACGTCTATCCCAGAACACAGTCGCCATAACCTTACGTGTTGAGATTGTCTGCTTTGCCTTGACCTTGACTGGCGATGACGTGTGACGCCATTGCATTGACTGACGTTTAGACTCTGGAGTGATGTGAGAAACCCATGTCTCATCCCCTGTGACAACATTGTCTAAAAGACTGTCACCTTCCTTATGATATCGCTCCAAAAAATCAAGAGCAAAAGCCATTCTTTTCATTCGTTGGGGCTCAGTAAGCAGCCTGGGAACCCAACGGGCACACAATTTGTGAAACTTCAAATGTTCAGACACAATTCTGTACAAAGTTGTTCTACTCACATTCGGAAAATACATGTCTACGTCTGTAATAGTGAATCGGCGAACCTAACAAATTTTTTTGTCAATCGCATTGACCAAATCGTCTGAAATCACTGATGGTCGGCCACACCGTGGCTCATCGTGCACATTATCCCGTCCTTCATTAAAAGCTCGCACCCACTTGCGCACTTTACTGTCGCTCATTATGTTAGGACCATACACTTCAGTAATCTGCCGATGGATTTCCGCCGCTGAATTGTCTCTTGCAGACAAAAACCGTATCACTGCCCTTACTTCACAATCGGCGGGCTGATCAATTGTCTTAAACATTGTAAAGTGACACTGTGAACTACACTCAGCAACAGTAACAAAGTGAATGGCGGCGTTTGACGCGCAAGGCTTGCGGGGAGTCGGCGCGCCAACGTGTTTTGTCATTGGCGCCAAATTTCAATAGTTACGGCGAATCGGACCTTACTTTTGGAAAAACCCTCGTACGATGTTAAAATAGCAGAACCATCTATACAACATATCCTCCATACATACTCGTATATTTCTCTACAGATAACTGTAATACAACACCTTTTCAACACTCATACACCACACATCAAACCACTTAAATTAACACTACATGAAGAATGCAGAAAGAAGATTTTGCCTCATGAAGAAATATGTCTCTACAAAACACAATATACTATATACAACAAATCCACTCACACAAACAAATCAGAACGAAACTTTACATCACTCTACATATGAAACTATAAACCCAATTACACTCATTTTACACAATACTCAGACAAATAACATGAAGAATCAAAGGAGAAGAGAACCACACATGAAGAAATATGCCTCCAAAACACAAAATTAATATTAATCACCAAACACACTTCAAATTTCTCAACTGAACACAGACACAACAACACAGTATTTACACATTACAAAATTAAAAACACCACAAATGAAATTACATGAAGAATCAAGAAAGAAGATTTCCAAACATGAAGTCAGAAGATGAACTTTCATAAGCAAAGACTCTATACAACACAAACAATAAATTAAACACACTTCAGTACACTGAAACAAAACATGCAATCGAGGAGATGTGATGGTCACAGAGACCTACAAAGCCACTAGCTCCAATCGTAAAATAGATACATAATTGGTGATGACACCTAGCACTGACTTTTCTCAAAATGAGCGAACATGAATTTATCTAGAGAGTAACTGACATGTGCAGTTGCATAATGCGATTAATAAACTAAATAACTGAACCGGATGAGAAGATATTACTAATAAAACATGACTAGTATCGCTCCTTATATGCTAAGTTCATGGATGGATTAAAGTATGGGACACCCCGGTAATGAAACGGATTACTATTTGTGATGTATACAATTCTGGCATATATTAGTACTCAAATGAAAATGGGAAAAATAACTAATAAAAATGAACATATGAATTCCTATTATGTCAGTATACAAATGTGACAGGAAACTCTCTATGTGGAGAAAATACATTGTTACCATGTTTCCAGAAACAAATGTGCAAGCTGTTAATTATGGAGAAAGTACAATGACAGAATAAATCCAAACTCTATGTTTCCAGATACGATGATAAAATGGCAGAACCATCTATACCACATATCCTCCACACATACTCGTACATCTCTCTACAGATAAGTGTAATACAACACCTTTTCAACACTCACACGCCAGAAAGGAACCACTTACATTAACACTACATGAAGAAAGCAGAAAGAAGATTTTTCCTGATGAAGAAATATGTCTATACAAAACACAATATACTCTACACAACAATTCAACCCACACAAACAGATGAGAACACAATTTTACATCACTCCACATATTAAACTATAAACCCAATTACACATATTTTACACAATACTCAGACAAATGACATGAAGAATCAAGAGAGAAGAGAACAGCACATGAAGAAATATGCCTCAGAAATACAACATTAACGCTAATCATAAAACACACTTCAAATTTCTCAACTGAACATAGACACAACAACACAGTATTTACACATTACAAAATTAAAAACACCAAAATGATATTACATGAAGAATCAAGAAAGAAGATTTCCAAACATGAAGAGAGAAGAAGAACTTTCACAAGCAATGGCTCTACACAACACAAACAAGCATCCAAACACACTTCAGTACATTGACACAAAACATGAAATGGAGGATATGTGATGGTCACTGAGACCTACAAAGCCATTAGCTGCATCGTAAAATTGATACATATTAGGTGATGACATCTACCACTAACTGTTCTCTCAATGAGCGAACATGATTTTATCTAGAGAGTAACTGACATATGCAGTTGCATACTGCGATTAATAAACTAAATAACCGAACCAGATGAAAAGATATTACTAATAAAATGTGACTAATATCACTCATTATATGCTAAGTTCATGGATGGATTAAAGCATGGGACACCTCGGTATTGAAACGGATTACTGTTTATGATGTATACAATTCTGGCATATATTAGTACTCAAATGAAAATGGGAAATATACCTAATAAACCGAAACATATGAATTCCTATTATGTCAGTAAACAAATGTGACAGAAAACTCTCTATGTGGAGAAAATACATTGTTACCATGTTTCCAGAAACAAGTGTGCAAGCTGTTAATTATGGAGAAAGTTCAATAACAGAATAAATCCAACTCTATGTTTCCAGATACATATAGAACTCCATGTACGATGTTAAAATGGCAGAACAATCTATACAACATATCGTCCATACATAACGTATATTTCTCTACAGATAACAGTAATACAACACCTTTTCAACACTCACACACCACACATCAAACCACTTAAATTAACACTACATGAAGAATGCAGAAAGAAGATTTTGCCTCATGAATAACTTTGTCTCTACACAACACTATATTTTCTATACAACAAGTCCACTCACACAAACAGATCAGAACACAACTTTACATCACTCTATATAAGAAACTATAAACCCAATTACACTCATTTTACACAATATTCAGACAAATAACATGAAGAATCAAAGGAGAAGGGAGCCACACATGAAGAAATATGCCTCCAAAACACAACATTAATATTAATCATCAAACACACTTCAAATTTCTCAACTGAACACAGACACAACAACACAGTACTTGCACATTACAAAATTAAAAACACCAGAAAAGAAATTACATGAAGAAACAAGAATGAAGATTTCCAAACATGAAGAGAGAAGATGAACTTTCACAAGCAAAGACTCTATACAACACAAACACGAATCCAAACACACTTCAGTACATTGACACAAAACATGAAATGGAGGATATGTGGTGGTCATTGAGACCTACAAAGCCATTAGCTGCATCGTAAAATTGATACATATTAGGTGATGACACCTACCACTGACTGTTCTCTCAATGAGCGAACATGAACTTATCTAGAGAGTAACTGACATATGCAGTTGCATACTGCGATTAATAAACTTAATAACTGAACCAGATGAAAAGATATTACTAATAAAACGTGACTAATATCACTCATTAAATTAATAATGGATGGATTAAAGCATGGGACACCTCGGTATTGAAACGGATCACTATTTTAAATGTATACAATTCTGGCATATATTAGTACTCAAGTGAAAATGGGAAAAAAAACCTAATAAACCTAAACATATGAATTCCTATTATGTCAGTATACAAATGTGACAGAAAACTCGCTATGTGGAGAAAATACATTGTTACCATGTTTCCAGAAACAAGTGTGCAAGCTGTTAATTATCGAGAAAGTTCAATGACAGAATAAATCCAAACTCTATGTTTCCAGATACATATAGAACTCCATGTACGATGTTAAAATGGCAGCACCATCTATACAACATATCCTCCATACATACTCGTATATTTCTCTACAGATAACTGTAATAAAACATCTTTTCAACACTCACACACCACACATCAAACCACTTAAATTAACACTACATGAAGAATGCAGAAAGAAGATTTTGCCTCATGAAGAAATATGTCTCTACAAAACACAATATACTCTATACAACAATTCCACTCACATAAACAGATCAGAACACAATTATACATCACCCTACATATGAAACTATAAACCCAATTACACTCATTTTACACAATACTCAGACAAATAACATGAAGAATCAAAGAAGAAGAGAACAACACATGAAGAAATATGTCTCCAAAACACAACATTAATATTAATCATCAAACACACTTCAAATTTCTCAACTGAACACAGACACAACAACACAGTATTTACACATTACAAAATTAAAAACACCACAAATGAAATTACATGAAGAATCAAGAAAGAAGATTTCCAAACATGAAGAGAGAAGATGAACTTTCACAAGCAATGACTCTTTACAACACGAACAAGCATCCAAACACACTTCAGTACATTGACACAAAACATGAAATGGAGGATATGTGATGGTCAATGAGACCTACAAAGCCATTAGGTGCATCCTAAAATTGATACATATTAGGTGATACCACCTACCACTGACTGTTCTCTCAAAGAGCGAACATGAACTTATCTAGAGAGTAACTGACATATGCAGTTGCATACTGCAATAAATGAACTAAATAACTGAACTGGATGAGAAGATATTACTAATAAAATGTGACTAATATCACTCATTATATATTAAGTTCATGGATGGATTAAAGCATGAGACACCTCGGTATTGAAACGGTTTACTATTTATGATGTATACAATTCTGGCATATATTAGTACTCAAATGAAAATGGGCAAAATACCTAATAAACCTAAACATATGAATTCCTATTATGTCAGTATACAAATGTGACAGAAAACTCTCTATGTGGAGAAATTACATTGTTACCATGTTTCCAGAAACAAATGTGCAAGCTGTTAATTATCGAGAAAGTTCAATGACAGAATAAATCCAATATCTATGTTTCCAGATACATATAGAACTCTATGTACAATGTAAAAATGGCAGAACCATCTATACCACATATACTCCATACATACAAGTATATTTCTCTACAGATAACTGTAATAGAACACCTTTTCAACCCTCACACACCACTTAGCAAACCACTTACATTAACACTGCATGAAGAATGCAGGAAGAAGATTATGTCTCACGAAGAAATATGTCTCCACAAAACACTATATACTCTATACAACAATTCCACTCACACAAACAGATCAGAACACAATTTTACATCACCTTACATATGAAAATCGAAACACAATTACACTCATTTTACAAAATACACAGACAAAGGACATTAAGAATCAAGAGAGAAGAGAACTGTAGATGAAGAAATATGCCTCTAAAATACAACATTAATACTAATCATCAAACACACTTCCAATTTCTCAACTGGACACAGACACAACAACACAGTATTTACACATTACAAAATTAAAAACACCACAAATGAAATTACATAAAGAATCAAGAAAGAAGATCTAAAAACATGAAGAGAGAAGATGAACTCTCACAAGCAATGACTCTATACAACACAAACAATAAATTAAACACACTTCAGTACACTGACACAAAACATGCAATGGAGGATATGTGACGGTCACTGAGACCTACAAAGCCACCAGCTCCCATCGTAAAATTGATACATATTAGGTGATGACACATGCCACTGACTGTTCTCTCAATGAGCGAACATGAACTTATCTAGAGAGTAACTGACATATGCAGTTGCATACTGCGATTAATAAACTAAATAACTGAACCAGAGGGAAAGATATTACTATTAAAACATGAATAATATAGCTCATTATACACTAAGTTCATGGCTGGATTAAAGTATGGGACACCTTGGTATTGAAGCGGATTACTATTTATGATGTATACAATTCTGGCATATATTAGTATACAAATGAAAATGAGAATAATACCTAATAAACCTAAACACTCGAATACCTATTATACCAGTATACAAATGTGACAGAAAACTCTCTATGTGGAGAAAATACATTGTTACCATGTTTCCAGAAACAAATGTGCAAGCTGTTAATTATGGAGAAAGTGCAATAACAGAATAAATCCAACTCTATGTCTCCAGATACATATAGAACTCTATGTACGATGTAAAAATGGCAGAACCATCTATACCACATATCCACCATACATACACATATATTTCTCTACAGATAACTGCAATACAACACCTTTTCAACCGTCACACACCACACATCAAACCACTTACATTAACACTGCATGAAGAATGCAGGAAGAAGATTTTGTCTCATGAATACATATTTCTCTACAAAACACTATATACTCTATACAACAATTCCTCTCACACAAACAGATCAGAACACAACTTTACATCACCCTACATATGAAAATCGAAACACAATTACACTAAATTTACAAAATACTCAGACAAATGACATTTAGAATCATGAGAGAAGAGAACCGTAGATGAAGAAATGTGCCTCTAAAATACAACATTAATACTAATTATCAAACACACTTCAAATTTCTCAACTGGACACAAGCACAACAACACAGTATTTACACATTACAAAATTATAAACACCAAAATGATATTACATGAAGAATCAAGAAAGAAGATTTCCAACCATGAAGAGAGAAGATGAACTTTCACAAGAAAAGACTCTATACAACACAAACAAGCAATTAAACACACTTCAGTACACTGACAGAAAACTTGCAATGGAGGATATGGGACGGTCACTGAGACCTACAAAGCCATTAGCTCCCATCGTAAAATTAATACATATTAGGTGATGACACCTACTACTGACTGTTCTCTCAATGAGCGAACATGATTTTATCTAGAGAATACCTGACATATGCAATTGCATACAGTGATTAAGAAATTAAGTAACTGAAACAGATGAAAAGAAATTAGTAATGAAACATGACTAATATAGCTCACTATATGCTAAGTTCGCAGATGGTTTAAAGTATCGAACACCTCTGTATTGAAACGGATTACCATTTATGATGTATACAATTCTGGCATATATTAGTATACAAATGAAATTGGGAAAAATACCTAATAAGCCCAAACATTTGATTTCCTTTTATGTCAGTATACAAATGTGACAGACACTCTCTATGTGGAGAAATTACATTGTTACCATGTTTCCAGAAACAAATGTGCAAGCCGTTAATTATCGAGAAAGATCGGTGACAGATTAAATCCGAACTCTGTGTCTCCAGATACATATAGAACTCCATGTACAATTAATAAACGGCAGAACCATCTATACAACATATCCTCCATACATACTCGTATATTTCTCTACAGATAACAGTAATACAACACCTTTTCAACACTCACACACCACACATCAAACCACTTAGATTAACACTACATGAAGAATGGAGAAAGAAGATCTTGCCTCATGAAGAAATATGTCTCTACAAAACACTTTACACTCTAAACTACAACTGCACTCACACAAACAGATCAGCACACAACTTTACATCACTCTACTTACGAAACTATAAACCCAATTACACCCATTTTACATTAATATTAATCATCTAACACACTTCAAATGTCTCAACTGAACACAGAAACAACAACACAGTATTTACACACTAAATTTAAAAACACCACAAATGAAATTACATGAAGAATCAAGAAAGAAGATTTCCAAACATTACCAGAGAAGATGAACTTTCACAAGCAATGACTCTTTACAACTCAAACAATCAACTAAACACACTTCAGTACACTGACACAAAACATGCAATGGAGGATATGCGACGGACACTGAGACCTACAAAGCCATTAGCTCCCATCGTAAAATTGATACATATTAGGTGATGACACCTACCACTGACTGTTCTCTCAATGAGCGAACATGAACTTATCGAAAGAGTAACTCTCATATGCAATTGCATACAGTGATTAAGAAATTAAGTAACTGAACAAGATGAAAAGATATTACTAATGAAACATGACTAATATTGCTTACTATATGCTAAGTTCGCAGATGGATTAAAGTATCGAACAAGTCGGTATTGAAACGGATTACCATTTATGATGGTTGCAATTCTGGCATATATTAGTATACAAATTAAAATGGGAAAAATACCTAATAAAACTAAAGATTTGAATTCGTATTATGTCAGAATAAGAGTCTGACAGAAAACTCTCTATGTGGAGAAAATGCATTGTTATCATGTTCCAGAAACAAACGTGCAAGCTGTTATTTATCGAGAAAGTTCAATGACAGAATAAATCAAACTCTAAATTTCCTGATACATATAGAACTCTATGTACGATGTAAAAATGGCAGAACCATCTATACCACATATACTCCATACATACTAGTATATCTCTCTACAGATAACTGTAACAGAACACCTTTTCAACACCCACACACCACTTATCAAACAACTTACATTAACACTACATGAAGAATGAAGGAAGAATATTTTGCCCCAAGAACAAATATGTCTCTACAAAACAGTATATAATCTATACAACAATACCACTCACACAAACAGATCAGAACACAATTTTACATCACTCTACATATGAAAATCGAAACACAATTACACTCATTCTACAAAATACTCTGACAAATGACATTAAGAATCAAGAGAGAAGAGAACTGTAGATGAAGAAATATGCCTCTAAAATACAACATTAATACTAATCATCAAACACACTTCAAATTTCTCAACTGGACACATAGACAACAACACAGTATTTACACATTACAAAATTAAAAGCACCAAAAACGAACTTAGAAGAAGAATGAAGAAAGAAGATTTCCAAACATGAAGAGAGAAGATGAACTTTCACAAGCAATGACTCTAGACAACAGAAACAAGCATCCAAACACAATTCAGTGACATAAAACATGCAATGGAGGATATTTGACAGTCACTGAGACCTACAAAGCCATTAGCTGCCAGCGTAAAATTGATACATATTAGGTGATGGCACCTACCACTTAGTGTTCTCCCAATGAGCGAACAATAATTTATCTAGAGAGTAACTGACATATGCAATTGCATACAGTGATTAAGAGAGTAAGTAACTGAACCAGATGAAAAGATATTACTAATGAAACATGACTAATATAGCTCTCTATATGCTAAGTTCGCAAATAGATTAAAATATCGAACCCCTCGGTATTGAAACGGATTACCATTTATGATGTTTACTATTCTGGCATATATTAGTACACAAATGCAAATGGGAAAAATACCTAATACAACTAAAGATCTGAATTCCTATTATGTGAGTATTCAAATCTGACAGAAAACACTCTATGTGGAGAAAATACATTGTACTGTTTTTCCAAAAACATATGTGCAGGCTGTTAATTATCGAGAAAGTTCAATGACTGAATAAATCCAACTCTAAATTTTCAGATACATATGGAACCCTATTTACGATGTAAAAATGGCAAAACCATTTATACCACACATACTCCATACATTCTAGTATATTTCTCTACAGATAACTGTAATAGAGCACCTTTTCAAACACCCACACACCACTTATCAAACCACTTACATTAACACTACATGAAGAATGCAGGAAGAAGATTGTGTCCCATGAAGAAATATGTCTCTACTAAACACTATATACTCTATTCAACAATTCCACTCACACAAACAGATCAGAACACAATTTTACATCACTCTACATATGAAAATCGAAACACAATTACACTCATTTTACAAAATACTCAGACAAATGACATGAAGAATCAAGAGAGAAGAGAATCGTAGATGAAGAAATATGCCTCTAAATTACAACATTAATACTAATCATCAAACACACTTCAAATTTCTCAACTGGACACAGACACAACAACACAGTATTTACACATTACAAAATTACAAACACCAAAAATGAAATTACATGAAGAATCAAGAAAGATGATTTCCAAACATGAAGAGAGAAGATGAACTTCCACAAGCAATGACTCTAGACAACAGAAACAAGCATCCAAACACAATTCAGTGACATAAAACATGCAATGGAGGATATTTGACAGTCACTGAGACCTACAAAGCCATTAGCTGCCAGCGTAAAATTGATACATATTAGGTGATGACACCTACCACTTAGTGTTCTCCCAATGAGCGAACAATAATTTATCTAGAGAGTAACTGACATATGCAATTGCATACAGTGATTAAGAGAGTAAGTAACTGAACCAGATGAAAAGATATTACTAATGAAACATGACTAATATAACTCTCTATATGCTAAGTTCGCAAATGGATTAAAGTATCGAACACCTCAGCATTGAAACGCATTGCCATTTATGATGTTTACAATTCTGGCATAAATTAGTATACAAATGAAAATGGGAAAAATAACTAATAAAACTAAAGATCTGAATTCCTATTAATGTCAGTATACAAGTCTGACAGAAAACACTCCATGTGGAGAAAATATATTGTTACTGTGTCTCCAGAAACAAATGTGCAAGCTGTTAATTATCGAGAAAGTTCAATGACAGAAATAATGCAACACTAAATTTCCAGATACATATAGAACTCTATGTATAATGAAAAATGGCAGAACCATCTATACCACATATACTCCATACATACAAGTGTATTTCTCTACAGATAACTGTAACACAAAACCTTTTCAACACTCATACACCACACATCAAACCACTTAAATTAACACTACATGAAGAATGCAGAAAGAAGATTTTGTCTCATGAAGATATATGTCTCTACAAAACACTATATATGCTATACAACATACCCACTCACACAAACAGATCAGAACAAAACTTTACATCACTCTACATATAAAACTATAAACAGAGTTACACACAATTTAAATACTACTATGAAAAATGACATGAAGAATGAAGAGAGAAGGGAACCCATCATGGCGAATATATCTCTGAAATACAACATTAATACTATACATCAAACACATTTCAAATATCGCAACTGCACACACACAAAACAACACAAAGCATTCATACAAAATATCTCTCTTACACAGTATTTACACCATACAAAATTATATACAATAAAAATGAAATTACATGAAGAATCAACAAAGAAGATTTCTAAACATGGAGAGAGAAGATGATCTTCCATAAACAACAACTCTATACAACACAAACAAGCTTCGGATTACATTTCAGTACACTGACATAAAACATGCTATGGAGGACATGAGATGGTCATTGAGACATACAAAGCAGTTAGATGCAACTTAAAATTGATACATATCTGATGATGACACCTACCACTGAGTGTTCTCTAAATGAGCAAACATACGTTTATCTCGAGGGTAATTGGCATGTGCAGTTGCGTACTGTGATGAATAAAGTAAAATAACTGAAACAAATGTTAAGATATTGCTTATAAAACATGACTAATATAACTCACTATTTGCTAAATTCATGGATGGATTAAAGTATCGGACACCTCGGTTTTGAAACGTATTAGCATTTATGATGTATACAATTCTGGCACATACTAGTATAAATATGTAAATGGGAAAAAACCTAATAAACCTAAACATTTCAATTCCTATTAAGTCAGTATACAAGTGTGACAGAAAACTCTCTATGTGGAAAAAATACATTGTTACCATGTTTCCAGAAACAATTGTGCAAGCTGTTAATTATCGAGGAAGTTCAATGACAGAATAAATCCAAACTCTATGTTTCCAGATACATAAAGAACTCCATGTACGATGTTAAAATGGCAGAACCATCTATACAACATATCCTCCATACATACTTGTATATTTCTCTACAGATAACTGTATTACAACACCTTTTCAACACTCTCAGACCACATATCAAACCACTTACATTAACACTACATGAAGAATGCAGAAAGAAGATTTTGTCTCATGAAGAAATATGTCTCTACAAAACATTATACACTCTATACAACAATTCCACTCACACAAACAGATCAGAACACAATTTTACATCACTCTACATACAAAACTATAACCCCAGTTACACTCATTTTACACAAAACACAGACAAATGACATGAAGAATCAAGAGAAGAGAACTGCAAATGAAGAAATTTGCCTCCGAAATACAACATTAACACTAATCATCAAACACACTTCAAATTTCTCAACAGGACACAGACACAACAACAGAATTTACACATAACAAAATAAAAAACACCAAAATGAAATTACATGAAGAATCAAGAAAGAAGATTTCCAAACATGACTCTGTACAACACAAACGAGCATCCAAACACACTTCGGTACACTGCACAAAACATGCAATGGAGGATATGTGACGGTCACTGACACCTACAATGCCATTAGCTGCATTGTAAAACTGATACATATTAGGTGATGACACCTACCACCGAATGTTCTCTAAATGAACGAATATGAATTTATCTAGAGAGTAACTGACATATGCGAGTGCATACCGCGATTAATAATGTAAATATCTGAACCAGATGAAAAGATATTACTAATAAAACATGACTAATATAGCTCATTATATGCTAAGTTTGGAATATCTCTTTATATTCGATGAATTATTCAGATACAATTCTACCCTTGAATGACGTTTACTAATTTTCTATCTTCATACTCGCAGAAACCATGCAAAAAGTAGTTCATACAATAGCTATGCCATGAGCGCATAAGTATTCTTTGTAGTACTCTCTCTGGTGGTTGTTAAAAAAAAAAAGAAAGGGAGCTTCCGAGATTGTCTTCGTGCCGATTAGCCTGAGCTTGGTTTGGATGAACTGTAATCTGATTATTGAGATTTATCACAGAAGATAACTGATACGAACTGTACGATTAAGAGGAAATATATATAGATTGCTCCTTCAAATAAAAAAATAAATAAATAAAAAAATTTACAGTGGTGACCGTGACAGGACTCTCTTGGATTGTTATATAATATATGTATTTTTTGTTTCATGAAAACCAACGAGAACGAGAGGTAACTAATCTGAAGAGAGATTCCGTGCCCATAGTAAAAGATTGCTGATACCAAGAAACGATTTCAACTATTGGACAACACCGAGACTACAGAACAAGGCCAGAGAAATCTAAATTTTTTATCCTGTAGTTAAAATAGTGTGAAATCAATTTAGAATGAACTTTTTTCCAGATAGTAGTTAGATTGTAGAACTGTACATTGTGTGATTTTCGTATCTGGATATGGAACTTTATACCATCTGTGAAGTAATTTGAAGGTAAAGTATGTCTATGACAGCTAATTTGAAACTGTATTTAGTGACTGGAACCTGATATTGACAGTTATTTAATGGTATTGACTAGAGCGGCATTTAAAATGTCATTGAATCAGCAACGAGAAGTGCAACAGCCTTCAGCTGTTTGCGCAGGAGCAGAGGCCACGGATAGCAATTCTGAGACTGTTGTGGCTAGCGGTAGCAATATAAATAATCCCGCTGGCTCAGAAAACATTCATACCACAGCTGATCAGACTGTTGTTGACACATTAGTTGTTATTATGCAACAGTTGTCTCTATTAGCCGAAGGCCAAGCGGAGGTAAAACGAGACTTATCCGTTATACAAAATGAACTCCAAAATCAATTAGCCGAAAATCAAACAGAATTACAAAATCAGTTACGAGCAACCTTTACCGAATTAGATCAGAGATTAAATACCCAGACACAGGAAATAAAAGAACAGGCAGAAAGGACCGAACAGAATCTTATTGCTCAAATTGAGCAGGTCCGCCAACAATGCCAAGAAAACAAAAGTAAATTAAAAGCGGAACTAACCGAATATGTATCCGTCAAAATTGACACGATACAAAAACTAGTAGAATTGTTTCCTCAAGTAATACAAGCTCAAAAGGACATAAAGTGTTCCGTAGCTATACTACCAGAAATAACAGAATCCCAAGATAATCTAAAGAAGCAATTTGACGAAGTGAAGGAAAAACAGGAGACAGTGGAACATAGAATGAATGTACTTGTGGGAAAGTTTTCAGAAATGACATTAGAGCGGCAAAATTCTCCTTCGGAAACGATAGAAGAAACTGTGACAGTAGCTTTACAGTCAATTTCAGAGAGTTCCGAGGATAATTTTTTTAATAAAGGGTTAAAGGAAGTTCGAGAACAACTTGGCGAAGATTTCTCGCGTTGGAAAGAAAATATCGAAAGATCACAAAATCTCTCGCAGCAGGATTTAGAAACACCGAGAAGTAGGAAACAAAACTCTCAATTTGCGTGTGAAATTCCGTCCATGTCAAGATCCGATGTACACAGAACTGGAACGTCACAAGTTAGATTCGATATAACGGATAGCCACAGGGAAAAGTACGAACAGGATGATTTTTGAAATCATAGTACCGTTGAGGAAAAGATGATTAAACAGAGACAATTTCAAATCTTTAACCCTGACAAAAAGAATGTTCATCCTGTAGTCTTTATTCAAAGTTTCAGAGGTCTATTTCCACGATCTTGGACAGAATGGCAAAAGATTAGTTTTGTATCCGGATATGTACAAGGATCAGGAGCACTGTGGGCATCCGAACAAACATCTTCTTGTAAATGTTACAAAGAATTTGAGCAGGCATTTCTAGCAAAATACTGGTCTGCTGGAATACAAGAAAGACTTAGGCAGGAAGTATTATATCCTGAGCCTTTCTCATTTTCTAGAGGATCTCTAAAGAGATATTTTGAGAAATACATTAATAAATCTTTGTATTGGGATGTACCGATTCCTTTGCCGGATATACTTAGAATACTCAAGTCCAGACTACCCACCAGTATAAGAAATCAGCTGTTATATATAAATGATAAGGATATAGACTCATTTATGACTACGCTTGATCATATTGATATAATTGAGGAGGACAATAAAAGGGAAAGAGAAATGTCATATCAAAGAGGAGTAACAGAAGCGAATCCGAGCTGCAACTCGAATGGGAATGGCAGTAATGGTAGCACTAACAATAATCATAACCAACTACACTCTCCGAGGAGACTTAGAAATGGACAAAATGCAAACAATAATTATTACCATAATGGAAACTTTAGTAATGGTGCAGTGAGGGGCTATTTTAGGAACAGTAGGAATTTTAATCGATATGATCCAATGTATGGCAACACAGGACAGTTCTACCAACACCAGCAGAACAACAACAATAATTACACAAATCAAGCAAGACAATATAGACCAAATTCACCACGACAACCGATTATCACTGAAGTAGCTGAAGAGACAAATGCCAATCAGACCAATAATCAGTCAAACTAAACATGACCGCATCGTGCCCCAGAGGAGCGGTCAGGGGATCTGTTAGGGGCGAAAAAGTAAAATTACAATTGTTAAGATATAATGATGGTGAGCTGTTGACTGAAGAGTTAACAAAGGATCTAATAACGTGTCATAATGACAGATCGAGTGTTCCGGTATCGGAAGTATGTGTTGAAATAGAGGAAGTTCCAACGAATGTGATATTGGACACCGCCGCTTCCGCCAATGTCATCTCAGGCGCTCTTTTTCGGAGAATTATTAGGAAGAAGAAGGTACCAATTTTGCCAGTACAGAACTGCAAAATCATCAGAGCAGTTGGAGCACGCTCTCCCAATGTCAAAATACAAACACAATTAGAGATGAAAATGGGAAATGTAGCAATAAAATGCACGTTCCTTGTAGTGGAGAAGTTATTAGTGGACTGTATTCTTGGTATTGGGAGTATGCAGGAGTACGATTGTCAGATAGATTTTTTGGAAGGAATAGTTAAATTTAGATTAAATGGAGAAGAGATAGCACTGGATTTAAATAGAAAGGAAACGGTGCATGAGAAATATTGTCGCGGTGCCATAATTCAATTAATTGACACTACAAACGGTCGTTGGAAGGAGCTTTCAAAGGATTTGATACAACAGGAGGACTTTAACTAAACAACAATGATAAAAGCTAGTGAATCAAATCAGCTTACCGGAGAACAAAGGCAGCAGCTTCATTATTTGTTAGAGGCATATGAAGAGATTTTTGATGAGAAACCAGGAATTATTAAAGGGTATATTTGTCACCTACAAATGAAGCCACATCAGACTTACTGTTACACGCACTATCCGATCCCCTGGCGTTTAAAACAATCTGTTCAAAGGGAGATAAATAGAATGTTAGAATGGAACTTGATTGAACCATCAACTAGTCCATATTGTTCTCCGCTCTTAGTCGTCCCAAAACCTGGAGGTAACGTTAGATTAGTTCTGGATGCGAGAGAGATTAATAAAATAATAGTACCTGTAAGAACTCATCCGGAAAATATAGATAAAATAATTCAAAATTTCCAGGATGTTTCGTACTTAACTAGTGTTGATTTGAGAAGTTCGTACTGGCAGGTCCAAATGGATGAAGAATCTAGGAAATATACCGCATTTATCTATGCTGGGAGAAGTTACCAATTTAGAGTTGTCCCGTTCGGACTTAATATTAGTGCCGGAATATTTATTTCAGCGTTGGATTATGTTCTTGGACCAGAATTGCGTAGTCGTATAACTGTGTTTGTTGACGACTTATTAATAGCCACGAAAACATGGAAAGAGCATTTGCATATTTTGGAAAGGATTTTTGCTGTTTCCAAGAAAACCGGAATTACAGTAAACTTACTAAAGTCTCATTTTGCTTTATCACAAATTAAGTTCTTAGGACATATGATAGATGCGAAAGGTATCCTGCCTACCGAGAAGAAGATAAGTGCAATTCGCAATTTTCCATCACCACGGAATAAAAGACAGCTGAAGGGATTTATAGGTATGGCATCGTTCTTCCGTCGTTTCATAAAGACTCAAGCCATGAATTCTGAGGCATTAAACCGGCTTCTACGGAAGGATGTGCCATGGCAATGGACTGAAGAATGTGAACTAGCTTTTCAAGACATTAAAGACCAACTCGTTAACGCATCCTTATTATATCACCCTGATATGAATTGTGAGTTCTGTCTGTCCACGGATTCATTGGATGTTGGATTAGGTGCTTGTCTCTTCCAAATAAGGAAAATAAAAGGGGTACCAACATTCTGTCCGATAGCATTTGCTAGTCGAGTGTTATTGCCCTGTGAAAGAGCTTATACGACCACAGAACTTGAAGCACTTGCGGTTATCTGGGCATTCAAGAATTTTAACTATTATTTATATGGTTCGAAAACAATTGTGTATTGTGACCATCAATCACTAACCTTTTTGCAAACATGTAAATTATTACATCCTAGACTGTCACGTTGGACAATGACACTACAACAGTACCAATTTAAAATTATTCATGTGTCTGGCAAAGAAAATATTATTGCGGATGCGCTGTCAAGATCCCCAGAAGGTTTAACGCCGGAAATAGAATTAGTAAATACTTCGGATTTTCCAGTATTTCTGTTGCAGGACAATATCTACAAGACTTATTACGTACATCTTTGTAGAGATATGGGAAATTTACAACGAAAAGACCCTCGATGGAAGAAGATATTTCAGCTAAAGGAACAACAAAATTCAAGGGCTAGTTTGGATCATTATAAATTAGTAAATGGAGTATTATTCTTCAGACGTGGGAAGGACAACAATCCACGGTGGTGTGTCTGTATCCCGAAGGAATATGAGGAAAAATTAATTTGGTTTACCCACTTATCATGGGGACATTTTGGTGTAATTAAATGTGCCAATAAAATAGGAGCATACTGTTATTTTCCAAATATTCGGAGAAAAGTGCACCAAACAATACAAAACTGTTTACTCTGTCAAAAGGCAAAACCGGATAATAGAGGTAGTAAGCATGTTCTGCATTCAATTATTCCACGAGAGCCAAGGGCGTTAATTTCGTGTGATATCTGCGGCCCTCTCCCACGATCAAGAGGAGGAGTAAAATTCATTGTTGGATTCTTTGACGTGTTTACAAAATATGTAAAACTATATCCATTAAAGTGTGCTACTGCCAGAGCTGTTGTAGTGAGATTGGTGCGTGACTATCTTCCGCATGTAGGTTTACCGAAATCCATAATTACAGATAATGCCAGAATTTTTACTGGATTTAAATGGAAGCAAACACTAACACAACTTGGTATTCAACAAATTTTGACATCATGTTACCATCCACAAGGTAGTCCAATAGAACGAGTTTTTCGAGAATTAAACCGATTTATGCGTACATACTGTCACAGTAAACAAACATCATGGGCTGATTATTTGTCAGAATTTGAACAAATATTTAATAATCTGACACATACCTCAACTAACTTTACTCCAACAGAGCTTATGTTTAGTCAGACTGAAAAGAACTTCTGGATAAACCATCTGCCAAAGTATGAAGACCAGAATTTAAAATGGGTGGAAATGATTCGACTCACACTTGTCAATTTAACTAAAAAGGCAATACAACGGAAATTGACATATGATAAACGGATTCACCGGATTCAGACGTTTCATCTTGGAGAAAAGGTTTTATTGAGGTGACACATCCATTCCTTGAAACTGATGAAGAACATAAAGAAATGGAATCTTATTTATACCGGACCATATGTTATTGTAAATATACCAAATCCTGGATCATACTTGTTGGCATATCCCGAATCGAAAAGTATAAAGGGATTATTCCCGCATAATGATATTAAGAAATTTAGTGAAGGATCTTAGATCTGTGATACCAAATATGGAGAAGAATTTAGTGTGGAATTTGACTATGAGTCGAATGTGTATATAAATATCAAGAAGTTTATGTTGTCTAGAGGTTAAGAGACAGTGAGACTACTCCTGTGCTAGGTTAAGAGACAGTGAGATTACTCCTGTGATAAGTTAAGAGACAGTGAGATTACTCCTGTGATAGTTTAGCACAAAATTTTTAAGATAGGTAGAAGAATTTGTTAATTACTAGTGTTTGTAAGTGTGGACTATGAGCAGAAGCCACAGTGATATACAATGAAAGTGCATCTACATTTCCTCAAGACACGACACTTATGTGAGAGTTGCGTGTGAAACTCGAACAGTGTGGGATATGTAGGTAAATACGCTGTGTGTATGATGTGCGCTGTTCGCGCAAGAAAACAAATGAACTGTGAAATGAAGCAACAGTCGATAATGTCACTGTTGCAAACAATTGAAGAAACTCTCTGGTTGCGCGAGAGAAAATTATTATAATTTTTAGATTTTTTCATTATGCTTTCTTTACCAGGAGAATTAATTTAAGAATTTTAATTAACTTTTTAAGAATAGCAGTTCGTGTGTTTCATATTATGGACATAATTGTTGAAATATATTTCCATAAATGTTCATAAGAGGATGAAGAAGATTCTGCGATTGGATGATTTGTTAAATGAACATACGTCATCATTAATGATATTTATTTTCAAGTGGATCTATTAATCAATTAATTATAAGAATAATGAAAATTTTTCAAATTATTCCTTTCGTGGAGTCAGTGTCATATGCCTACGTTTAAAAATTTTCATCAGGTGTAAACTTAAAATTTATCCTTAATTTCGTAATTGAAAGCAAATCTCGGACAGATTGAATGCTCTACTTCCACCTGCACTATAACAAAACGAAGATTAGATTAAAAATTTTGTTGAGAGGAATACATTCGATATGAGCTACAACAAAATTTAAATGTCCACAGTCTATTTGGCAATGTTTTGGACAATCAGCAGTTGTAATGCAAAACAACATTGGTATTGAGGACTACAAAAAAATTAAAAAAAAAAAAAAAATTCGCAATGGTCAGGACTGATGCATGTTCCAGTCTAGTACAGATGGAAGAATATAAGAATCCACTCCGATTTTGAGTTCAACGATGAAATATGGACTTCATTGCCTTAATCCACTCTCTTCCAGGGATTTATTCAGTCAGAACCTTTTCTTATTCCACTTTAAACCTGTTTCATGTTCATGTCCCTGACCATCTGTTCCTGAGATCATCTTCCTGTTTCTACGGCACGTTACCAGCTTCTATCCTGTACCATAAGCCATCGCCTGTCCTCCGTGCCGCATCCACCAAATGCTGTACGTCGCCTACCTGGTGTCCGTACCCAGTGTTCCTGTTCCATCGACTTCACAACGAGATCGCCAGCTACATCGTCGAAAGAAGAATTTTGAAAAATTTTTTTTGAGCAATATTGTAAAATTTTTTTTTGGCTATGAGGCACTTTTCCTTCGATCTAATCTATAGAGCTTCTATATATTTCAAAATTACTGGATTTAGGCTTTCCTATCTTCTTTAATACCTGAGCTGGGGTCTATTCTTCCAGGTTTTCCAGGGTTTCCCTGTGAAGGCCAGTTCCCAAATGGGTAGAACTTTTTTCGTAATTACAACAATCTACATCTTCCCTGGTTATGTACTTAGGATGCGGGTATACCCCAGTACATGTAAAAGCTACAGCTTAGGTATTCCCGTAACTTATTGTCTTAACATGTTACCCATACTCTCTACAGTAAAATTCTACTAATTCAAAATATTCCTCTTTTGAATAAACAACCCAACAAATTTTTTCTGTTAGCTCGCAAAGTGTATTATCATTAACTTTGCTCGCTGCGAGGGGCAATTGTAATATCTCTTTATATTCGATGAATTATTCAGATACAATTCTACCCTTGAATGACGTTTACTAATTTTCTATCTTCATACTCGCAGAAACCATGCGAAAAGTAGTTCATACAATAGCTATGCCATGAGCGCATAAGTATTCTTTGTAGTACTCTCTCTGGTGGTTGTTAAAAAAAAAAAGAAAGGGAGCTTCCGAGATTGTCTTCGTGCCGATTAGCCTGAGCTTGGTTTGGATGAACTGTAATCTGATTATTGAGAATTATCACAGAAGATAACTGATACGAACTGTACGATTAAGAGGAAATATATATACATTGCTCCTTCAAATAAAAAAAAAAAATAAAAAATAAAAAAATTACATAATATCTTTTCATCTGGTTCAGATATTTACTTTATTAATCGCGGTATGCACTCGCGTATGTCAGTTACTCTCTAGATAAATTCATGTTCGCTCATTTAGAGAACATTCGGTGGTAGGTGTCATCACCTAATATGTATCAAAATAAAAAACACCAAAATGAAATTACATGAAGAATCAAGAAAGAAGATTTCCAAACATGACTCTCTACAACACAAACAAGCATCCAAACACACTTCGGTACACTGACACAAAACATGCAATGGGGGATATGTGACGGTCACTGACACCCACAATGCCATTAGCTGCATTGTAAAACTGATACATATTAGGTGATGACACCTACCACCGAATGTTCTCTAAATGAGCGAACATGAATTTATCTAGAGAGTAACTGACATATGCGAGTGCATACCGCGATTAATAAAGTAAATATCTGAACCAGATGAAAAGATATTACTAATAAAAGATGACTAATATAGCTCATTATATGCTAAGTTCATGGATGGATTCAAGTATCGGACATCTAGGTATTGAAACGGATTACCATTTATGACGTTTACAATTCTTGCATATATTAGTATACAAATGAAAATGGGAAAAATACCTAATAAACCTAAACATCTGAATTCCTATTATGTCAGTATACATGTGTGACAGAAATCTCCCTATGTGGGGAAAATAAATTGTTACCATGTTTTCAGAAACAAATGTGCAAGCTGTTAATTATTGAGAAAGTTCAATGACAGAAAAAATCCAACTCTACGTCTCCAGATACATATAGAACTCTATGTACGATGTAAAAATGGCAGAACCATCTATACCACATATACTCCATTAATACTCGTATATTTCTCTACAGATAACTGTATTACAACACCTTTTCAACACTCACACACCACATATCAAACCACTTAAATTAACACGACATGAAGAATTCAGAAGGAAGATTTTGTCTCATGAAGAAATATTTCTCTACAAAACATTATGTACTCCACACAACAATTCCACCCACACAAACAGATCAGAACACAATTTTACATCACTCTACATATGAAACTATAAATCCAATTACACTCATTTTACACAATACTCAGACAAATGACATGAAGAATCAAGAGAGAAGAGAGCGCAGATGTAGAAATATGCCTCCGAAATACAACTTTAATACTAATCATCAAACACACTTCAAATTTCTCAACTGGACACAGACACAACAACACAGTATTTACACATTGCAAAAATAAAAACACCAAAAATGAAATTACATGAAGAATCAAGAAAGAAGATTTCCAAAAATGAAGAGAGAAGATGAACTTTCACAAGCAATGACTCTAGACAACAGAAACAAGCATCCAAACACAATTCAGTGACATAAAACATGAAATGGAGGATATTTGACAGTCACTGAGACCTACAAAGCCATTAGCTGCCAGCGTAAAATTGATACATATTAGGTGATGACACCTACCACTGACTGTTCTCTCTATGAGCGAATATGAATTTATCTAGAGAGTACCTGACATCTGCAATTGCATACCGTGATTTAGAAAGTAAATAACTGAAACAGATGAAAAGATATTACTATTAAAACATGACTAATATAGCTCACTATATGCTAAGTTCACGGACGGATTAAAGTGTCGAACACCTCAGCATTGAAACGGATTACCATTTATGACGTATACAATTCTGACATATATTTGTATATAAATGAAAATGGGAAGACCACCTAATAAACATAAAATCTGAATTCCTATTATGTCAGTATAAAAGTCTGACAGAAAACTCTCTAATTGGAGAAAATACATTGTTACCGTGTTTCCAGAAACAAATGTGCAAGCTGTTAAATATCGAGAAAGTTCAATGGCAGAATAAATCCAATTCTATGTCTCCAGATACATATAGGACTCTATGAACGATGTAAAAACGGCAGAAGCATTTGTACCACATATTCTCCATACATACACGTATATTTCTCTACAGATACCTGTAATATAACACCTTTTCAACACTCACACTCCACATATCAAACCACTTACATTAACACTACATGAAGAATGCAGAAAGAAGATTCTGTCTCATGAAGAAATATGTCTCTACAAAACACTGTATACTCAATACAACAAAAACACTCACACAAACAGATCAGAACACAACCTTACATCACTCTACATATGAAACTCTAAACACAATTACACTCATTTTACATACTACTCAGACAAATGACTAGAAGAATCAAGAGAGAAGAGAACCTCACATGAAGAAATATGCCTCCGCAATACAACATTAACACTAATAATCAAACACAATTCAAATATCTTAACTGGACACAGACACAACAACACAATGCATTCATACAGCAGAACTCTCTTTCACAGTATTTACACCATACAAAATTAAAAACACCAAAAATGAAATTACATGAGGAATCAAGAAAGAAGATTTACAAACATGAAGAGAGAAGATGAACTTTCACAAACAATGACTCTATACAACACAAACAAGAATCCAAACACATTTCAGTACACTGACACAAAACATGCAATGGAGGATATGTGATGGTCACTGAGACCTACAAAGCCATTAGCTGCATCGTAAAATTGATACATATTAGGTGATGACACCTACCACTGACTTTTCTAAATGACCGAACATGAATTTATCTAGAGAGTAACTGACATATGCAATTGCATACTGCGATTAATAAAGTATATATCTGAACCAGATGAAAAGATATTCATAATAAATCAAGACTAATATAGTTCATTATATGCTAAGTTCATGGATGGATTAAAGTTCGGACACCTTGGTATTGAAACAGATTAGCATTTATGATGTCTACAATTCTGGCATATATTAGTATACAAATGAACATGGGAAAATACCTAATAAACCTAAACATCTGAATTCCTATTATGTCAGTATACAAGTGTGACAGAAAACTATCTATGTGGAGAAAATACATTGTTAATTATGGAGAAAGTTCAATGACAGAATAAATCCAACTCTATGTCTCCAGATACATATAGAACTCTATGTACGATGTAAAAATGGCAGAACCATCTATACCACATATCATCCACACATACTAGTATATTTCTCTACAGATAACAGTAATATAACACCTTTTCAGCACTCACACTCCACATATCAAACCACTTGCGTTAACACTACATGAAGAATGCAGAAAGAAGATTTTATCTCATGAAGAAATACGTCTCTACAAAACACTATATATGCTATGCAACAAACCCACTCACACAAACAGATTAGAACACAACTTTACATCACTCTACATATGAAACTATAAACCCAGTTACTCTCATTTTACATAACACTAAGAAAAATGACATTAAGAATCAAGAGAGAATATGTCTCCGAAATACAACATTAATACTATTCATCAAACACATTTCAAATATCTCAACTGCACACATACACAACAACACAATGCATTTATACAACAGATCTCTCTTACACGGTATTTACACAATGCAAAATATAAACAGCAAAAATGAAATTACATGAAAAATCAAGAAAGAAGATTTCCAAACATGGAGAGTGAAGGTGATTTTCCACAAACGACGACTCTATACAACACAAACAAGCTTCGTAATACATTTCAGTACACTGACATAGAACATGCAATGGAGGACATGTGATGGTCACTGAGACCTACAAAGCGGTTAGACGCAACTTAAAATTGATACAAATTAGGTGATGTCACCTACCACTGAGTTTTCTCTAAATGAGCAAACATAAATTTATCTCGAGAGTAATTGGCATATGCAGTAGCGTACTGCGATGAATAAAATAAATAACTGAAACAAATGAAAAGGTATTGCTAATAAAACATGACTAATATAGCTCACTATATGCTAAATTAATGGATGTATTAAAGTATCGGAATCCTCGGTATTGAAACGGATTAGCATTTATGATGTATACAATTCTGGCATATATTAGTATAAATATGAAAATGGGAAAAAAACCTAATAAACCAAAAAATTTGAATTCCTATCATGTCAGTATACCAGTGTGACAGAAAACTGTCTATGTGGAAAAAATACATTGTTACTATGTTTCCAGAAACAAATGTGCAAGCTGTAAGTTATTGAGAAAGGTCAATGAAGGAATAAATTCAACTCTAAGTCTCCAGATACATATAGAACTCTATGTATGATGTAAAAGTGGCAGAAGAATCTATACCACATATCCTCCATACATGCTCAAATATTTCTCTACAGATAACTGCGATACAACACCTTTTCAACACTCACACCCCACATACCAAACACTTACACTAACACTACATGAAGAATGCAGAAAGAAGTTTTTGTCGCATGAAGATATATGTCCCTACAAATCACTATATACGCTATACAACAAACCAAATTACACAACACCAGATCAGAACACAACTTTACATCACTCTACATATGAAACTATAAGCCCAAATACACTCACTTTACACACTACTCAGACAAATCACATGAAGACTCAAGAGAGAAGAGAACTGCGCATGAAGAAATATGTCTCCAAAATACACCATTAATACTATTCATCAAACACACTTCAAATATCTCAACTGCACACAGACACAACAAAACAATGAATTCATACTACAGAACTCTCTTACACAGTATTAACACAAAACGAAAAAAAAAAAAAAAAAAAAAAAAATGAAACTAGATGAAGAATCAAGAAAGAAGATTTCCAAACATGAAGAGAGATGATATCACCCACAAACAACGACGCCATATGACGCAAATAAGCTTCCAAATACACTTCAGTACACTGACATAAAACATGCAATGGAGGATATGTGATGGTCACTGAGACCAACAAACCCATTAGCTGCATCTTAAAATTTATAGATATTAGGTGATGACACCTACATCTGAGTGTTCTCTAAATGAGCGAATATAAATTTATCTCAAGAGTAATTGACACATGCAATTGCGTACTGTGAAGAATAAAGTTAATAACTGAAACAGATGAAAAGATACTATTAATAAAACATGACATACCCATATATTTGACTACACATAACTGCAATACAACACCTATTCAACACTCACCCTCCACATATGAAACCACTTACATTAACACTACATGAAGAATGCAGAAAGAAGATTTTGTCTCATGAAGAACTATATCTCTACAAAACACTATGTATTCAGTACAACAAACCCACTCACATAAACAGATCAGAACACAACCTTTTCATCACTTTACATATATAACTATAAACCCTATTACACTAATTTTACACACTACTCAGACAAATGACATTAAGAATCAAGAGAGAAGGGCACCGCACATAAAGAAATATGTCTCCGAAATACAACACTCATACTATTCAACAAACACACTTCAAATATCTCAACTCGACAGACACAATAATACAATACATTCATACTGCTCAACTCTCTTACAAAGCATTTACAGAATACAAAGTTAAAAACACCAAAAACGAAATCACACGAAGAATCAAGAATGAAGATTTCCAAACATGAAGAGGGAAGCGAACGTTCACAAACATAGGCTCTATACAACAGAAACATGCTTCCAACCACACTTGAGTACACTGACTAAACACATGCGTTGGAGGATATGGGACGAATACTTTTTAATTATTAGTATCAACTTTGCTTTTAAAATTGTTTCCGACATTGACAGGGTCTAAGATTCAACATTACATTCAGCCTTATAGTTTCATCTTTGTGTACTTATCGATGTATCTGCTGCTGTACAACCTCTGTTTAATTTAATTAGTCATTTTTATATCAAATCCTTTTGTTTACCGTCCACTGGTTTTTGTTCATTCTGTTCCTTCTCTGATTAGGTATTGACGCATTGTCATGACTCTCTGTATGAATCTGTGTTAAAATGTTCCTTAAGTGCTTATAGTCAAAATTAACCTTACAATGTATTTCATTTCTAAATTTCTACCCTCCATGTCACTTTGTTATTAATATTTGATGATTTACATTTTTCAGAGGATCATGCTTGGAAAAGAGGTACTGACGACCCATTGTTAGTGGACATATTATGGCCGAACACTTCTAGTGTTCAGTTATTAATTCCAAACCACGTATATGACTCCATGTCTCTGAGTCGGTGCGCCAATCATTTCATTTGCATCTTGCTGCAGTTTCCCCGCTCAAGCAAGACGCGCAGCAAACTACAAACGAGAATCAACAGCCACATAACAGTAGCGGATTTCAAAGTCGAAATAAAAATAATACATTTAACCCTGTTTATCACAATGGTCGCAACAGATCAAATGCAGAGCAGTGGTTGTCCAGACATAGCACAGGTAACTGGTGGCTGAAAACTCCCCGCAAAATAATAATCTGCCCAACACCAACATGGACTGGAATCAAACTGCTTCCGAGCCAAGACCACCAGCCAGATGGTCACAAAATCCCAAAAATGATACAGTGCAAATAGTGGAGTGTGTAGACGAGCACCCTACGCAAACTTCATATGCATCAAACTGACTATGGTCTCATCGCACTCCCTCATCATGACCGCAGGATTTAATGGGGGCAACAGTACTGTTCATGTAACGAACATGCTTCCTTACAATGACAATATAGATATATGAGCAGAACTATCAGGTGATCCGATACCTTGCAGAGATACTTGGGTAGATCAGGTGCAAGCTGATGTAAATGGGGTGGTTGACGGTATTCTGGTTACCATTATAATCGACACTGGTGCGAGCATGAGTGTGATTGCTACCCATTTTCTGAAAAGAATACGGGAAAACACAAAAGTTCTGACATTGTCCATACAGAATTGTCTTGTGTTGGGAGCTATTGGTGCATGTACACAAAGGGTAGAAAAGCAGGTACTGGTCTTAATTGAATTTGAGAGCAGAGCCACGGAGTGTATGTGCTTGTTAGGGATGGAGTTCCTAAGATGGAGGAATACGTGTATCAACCTCAAACACGGAAACACTGTAAAGTTAAATTTAATTCATACAAAACCACATCAAGTCAGTTTTCAAACAGACCTGTCTATCCGAGTAGTGAGTGTAAATCTACTGGTGCAGACAGTCACTTACCCCACAACCAATCAGATCCTGTGTTGGCATATTCAGATGATGATCTACTCAATGTAAGCAAAATACATGATAAGGCATGAGAATCTGAGTGTTTTAGCGAACAACAAAGAATGATCTTATCCATCTCTTAACCAAGTATGTACATGTCTTTTCTAAAAAGCCCGGTATTATCAAAGGATACATATACCACATGAATGGTGTTCCCCATGATACTTATTGCAACAAGACCTATGCAATCCCATGGGCCTGCAGGGATGCCATTAAACAAGAATTACGAAAGATGCTCGAGTGGAATATAGTTTAAACTTCATTCTCTCCTTACTGCAGTCCATTATTAGCCATTGTTAAACCAGGTAGCTGACTGCGCGTGGTCCTTGATGCGCACAACATAAAAAAAAATTATTGTACCGGTCTGTACACATCCGGAAGCTCTGGAAGGGAAATTGCAAAAATATTCAGGTGTGAATTTTCTAATCACACTGGATCTTGGATCATCGTATTGGCAGACCCAGCTGTCGGAAGTTTCAAACAAATATACTGTCTTTGTATCCACTGGATGGTTATACCAGTTCAAGGAGCTACCGTTCAGGTTAAACCTCAGCTCTGGCGTATTTATTATGGCCCTTGACACTGTTCTCAGTCCAGGGTTGTTGGATAAGTATGTTGATTTATTAATAGCCACAGCTTCTTGGAATGAACACCTAGAATTGTTAAAGTAAGTATTACAATGATTTTTGGGCTCAGGTGTTACTGAAAACCTGAATAAATTGAAATTTGGCAAGCAGCAAATCAAGTTTTTGGCCACATAATATCTCCGTCAGGTATTGTTACTGACCCGGACAAGATACAGGCAATAGCTAAGTGTCCGCCACCCATGACGAGAAAACAATTAAAAGCTTTCCTTGGCATGACATCTTTCTTTAGACAATTTGTGACAAACCAGCTGTTGAACAGTCCATAATTACTAGCTTTGTTTAAGAAAAATGCCCCCTGGTCCAGGACTCCACAGTGCCAGGAAGTGTTTAAAAGAATTAAAGATGCATTGGTTCATGCAGGAATTCTGGAACATCCCGACGTGCAAGAAGGTTTTTTCATTGCCTCAGAAGCATCCTATTTGGGTTTGGGCTCTTGTTTACTTCAAATGGTTGTGGTTGATGGCCAAATGCAAGTTTGAGTTATTAGCTTCACCAGCAGAGTATTAACCGAGTGTGAAAGATCCAACTCAGCTACGGAGTTGGAAGCTCTCTGTGTTGTATGATCTTTGAAGAAGTTTAATTATTTTATTTGCTGTTGGTACATTAAAGTGTACTGCAACCATAAGGCACTTAGCTTTCTTTTGACCTGTTGGCTTCTACACCAGAGGTTGATGCAGTGGGTCCTATTTTGAAATTATCTATATAAAGGGCAGCAAAAATATTATTGCTGACACCTTATCCAGGTTGCTGTGTGGTCTTCCTGAGTTCAGTGAACTTGTCGAGCAGGCCACCGATTACAAAGTGCTACTGATGAAAGATCCTGTCCATCACAGGTACTATTTAGAAATGTATAAGAACATGAAAACCCTGCAAGATGTAGATCCAAAGTGGGGAAAAGTTAAGGGTGTGTTAGCGGAGCAGGCTACTCACAAACTAAGTCAATTCTACATGGTGCACAATTACGTGTTATTCCATAGGAATTATTCCGATACAGAATTGTGGTGTGTGTGCATACCCCATGTGTACCAGGATCACCTAATCTGGTATACACACGTCCTGGGGGCACTGTGGAATAGAAAAATGTAAGCAGAAGATTGCCACTTACTGTTACCTGCCAAACATGCACAGTCGCATGCATCATTTGCTACGAACATGCATTGTATGTAAGAGAACCAAACCTATGTGCATACCAAATAAGATTCATCTGCATCGCATGCTGACATCAAAACCTGGAGAGATTGCTTCAATTGACTTGGCTGGACCATACCCTCACGGAAGGGGAAGTGTCGAGTACCTTGTGGCTATACGTGATATGTTTTCGAAACACATCCGTTTGTATGTAAAAAAATCAGCTCATGTCGCACACATTGTTAAGAGACAGAAGAAAGATTATTTCCCTTGTTTCGGTAAGCTGAGTGCGATTTTGTCTGATAATGCATCTAATTTCACTGGGCGAGTTTGGTGTTTGTTTCTGCGAGAGCCGAACATCAAACAGATATTAATTTCTCTATTCCACCCAGAAAGTAATTGCAAAGAAAGAATATTCAAAGAATTCAACTGTTTTATCCGGACTTACACTTGATTTAGTCACCCTCTTTAAAGAAATCATGAACGACCTTCCACATCTGTCCACAGGGCACACACCCAATGAAATAATGTTAAATAAAACAGAAGAATGAGTGGGTAGCTGCCCTTCCACTTGCCCCGAGATGCAACATCTCGTGGGAAGAGAAGACTAGACAGGTGCTCGTGTCATTAAATACTAGCGCTGAGAGATGAAAATGAGTATACGACAAAAGGTTAGGATGAGTACAATCATTTAGCCTAGGTGAAATGGTGTTACTTTGGTCCCACTCTAAACCATCCTAAAAAGAGAGATATACTGGCCTGTTCAGGATAATTAAAATTCCACATGACGGGTGTTATTTGTTACATTACCGAAACCATGTAAAGTGAAAGGGCTTTACCAAAATCGGTACCTCAGAAAATTTATAAGATAGGATCTTGGTTTGTTCTTATAAAGAGCGAGAGACAAAGGTGTACTTAATTTGTCTATGACGGATTTTCTTATTTTGTTCCTAGAATAAGTATTTCTATGTAAACCTGTATGTAAACATTTGGCATAGTATAATTATGGGAAGAAAAAGCTTGCTGCTCTAAATACTAAGAGATAATGAGTCCCAAAGAGAGCCATAAGCTGTGTACCAGCAAATGGTTTGAGATTTCATAATAATTTATACTATGTTGTCATGTTTATTCATGTACTGAGGACTGTGTTTGCTACACACAAGCTAGTGCCTTCTGCACTACAAACTTTTGTTTTGTAAGCAAAAGCTTACTAAATATTTTCAATTTTGTCATTTTTTATAGCAATGTTCATTTGTTAGTAATGTAAATAGTAATGTAGCATTTAGTCATAGGGAATCTTATCCTTGCACGAACTGTGTTACCAGTTAATGAAAAGGATACAATGATTACCTGAAGGAGAATGATATCTGTGCTTTGTGTACAATGCATATTGACAATCTTGCAAAGTTTATAAATAAGCTACAAACCATAGCAAACATGGACTTAGCGTTTATTGCTGTTCTCTGATGATTCATGAGATTTTGGTCTTAAGTTTCACCAGTATATAGCAATTTTCAAGAACTATGAGCTGAACTCTGCTATGAGAAAGTAATTCTTACATACCTAAATAGTACACAAATTTTAAATGCAATTATTTCTGTGTTTGCTCAAGTGGATTATGATTATGTGTGGTTTTTAAGTGTATTTGTATCTATGCTTTGTGTATCACTTGCAGTCACAAGCCTTGCTGTTTTTGCTGGCTTTGGTCATTTTGTCTTGACTTTCTGTCATGTATAGGTTCAGGAGGCATAATGTCCTGACCTTTATTTCTGTACGCATATTTATTAGACCATGGACCATTTGTTGGTGCCCGACTGAATGACTGATTCCAGATTTGGAAAATACAGCCGATTTTATGTCCCTTTTTGTGGCTCAGAATATACCAAGCTAGAAAAATGACCATTTGTATCTGACTAAAGTATACTTTTATGTTGCTGAAATCTAAGAAAACACCGTTGTCACGATCTAGAGACTGAAGTGCAAATGATGTGCACAGTTCCAATGCACAAAAGTTCCGAGGACAGTTGTGTGAGAAATAAATAATGCGAAGACACTCTGTGGAATGAGCACAACTAGCAAACCCTTCGACAAAGCAAACTTTCTCACCGTCATGTGGAACATATAAACACAGAACGCTATAAAGCGAATAACTTGGTGGTGTTTACTCACCTCTATCAGGCTTTGTTTGGATGGTATACTGCTTCGTTGTGAATCCTCTGGACACTGCAATCCTGTGATGCTGCAGGTAGTCCACAGTTCACAAACCACTTATCACCGAATCAGAAACACAAGTGACGAATTAATTAGTGTGAGATTCAAAAGTCACCTGCTCAAATGCGGTAGCCAATGGACATGATCGCCACTATAAACTGATTCTTGTCAAGGTGTGTACATTATTGAACCTCAGAACTCTGCTGCAGCAGTTTTGAAAAAAGGTACTGTTAAGCCATAGAAGGACGCTCTAGCACTACTGCTCTGTAGAGCAACGTGATGTATGTGTATAGAGTTTAATGTTTTGAACAGTATCATATACAGAGACGGTAGACAGAGCTTCATACCAACCTATGAGCAGAGTAAATAAACTGAGTTCATAGAACAACAGTTCATGACCGAAAAATTAATAAAATCTGAAACCACACCATAATCTTAGTTCAGAACATATAGTTGGCAGCATTGCATAGCCGTGAGTCTATTAAGCGTTGATGCAATGTAAAAATTTTGTTCCATGATCCTGTGGAGTACTGGGCAACATTTGGCAGCAAATTGGAACTCAGCAGTGTGCGCCTGCGCACTAACGCTGAAGATCCAGCTGTCCGATGTCATGCATGCTGCTTCCATGGTGGAGGGCGGCCTGCTGTCATTGACCGGAGCTGTCAGCTGATCACATCCCTCCAGCACAGATATTATGCAAGTGCACTCGACCGTAGCTGTGCGGAGCCAAACAAACACCAAGTTTACATAGAGATTGTATAATTTAACATTTCCATAATGCAACTCTACCAGATTACCATGAGTATACTTTGAGTTTGTATCCACTCATTTTCTCTAAAAATACTGAGGTCATCCAGCACAAGAAGGCTTCAAGTCTACTTTGGTTTATATAAATTCCTTATATGTTGGACATTTTCCGCAACTACCAGCACAAGAAGACTTCAAGTCTACTTTGGTTTATATAGATTCCTTACACTTTTGACGTTTCTTCGACTATCATTGCAAGAAGACCTCAAGTCTTACATTGTTTTATGTAAATTCAATAACTTTTGCACGTTTCACCAAAACCACCAACACCATGAAGACGTCGAGTCTACATTGAGGTTATATACATTTAATCTTTCTTTGAACTTAAAAAGTTGACAAATTGTCAAGACCTTCAGTCTGTTTTGACTTATACTATTTTATTGTCTGATGAATTCTGTTTTATGAAGCATCTCCAGCTAAACTATTGCACTATGGACAATTCGTAGTAAAGCTACTTTGGGTGAATCATTGCCTGTCTATGGAATAAGACCTTTTAAGAAACAATTCTAATTTTTTTAACTCTGCTCTATGTCAAGATGCAAGTATGGTTGTGTCATGAATAAATATGTGAATAACCTGTATTTACTGATTTTTTACTCCTTAAAATGTTTCATGTATTGCACAAAATATCTGAATACTTAGATTGTCAATCCATTGCTGATTCACATGCAAATGCTTTGTACCATGGCTTGACCATAATGTTAGTAGAAGACTTGAAGGTATTCGGTGGTTTGTATGCCTTCAAGCATTCGAGTGAGCCATTGTAGTATTAATTTTTAATTAGTTACTTATTTTGCTTTTAAAATTATTTCCGACATTTACAGAGACCGAGATTCCATATTACATCCTGCCTTATAATTTCATCTGTGTGTACTTATATGATGTGGAAATAATACACTGATACCAAGTTGCCAGAAACAAATGTGAATCCTGCTAACTACTGACAAAGTCCAATGACAGACTAAATCCACCTCTATATGTACAGACACATAAAGAGCTCTATGTACTGTGTAAAAATGGCTGAATAATCTATACCACATATCCTCCATACACACTTGTATATTTCTCTACAGATAGCTGCAATGCCACACCTTTTCAACAGTCACAGTGCACATATTAAACCACTTACATTAACATTACATGAAGAATGTACAAAGACTATTTTGTCTTATGAAGAAATATGTATCTGCAATACACCATATACTGTATACAGCTAACACACTCACACAAGCAAATGAGGATACGGCTTCAGAATCACTCTACAACTGAAACTATAAACTCAATGACAGTCATTTGACACACATCTCAGTCAAATGACGTGAAGAATCAAGATAGAAGAGAACCATACATGAAGAAATATGTCTCCAAAAAACAATGTAAATACTATTCAACAAACACCTTTCAAATATCTCAACTGGTCACAGACACAACAACACTATGGATTTATACGACAGAACTCTTTTACACAGTATTTACACATTACAAAACTAAAAACGCCAGTAGATGAAATTACATGAAGATTCAAGAAAGAAGATTCCAAACAAGAATAGAGTAGGTGAACTTCCACAAATAAAAACTCTATACAAAACAAGCAAACTTCCAAGTACACTGGCATAACACATGCAACGGAGGATATGGGACGATCACTGAGACCTACAATGCCATCAGATACATCTTAAAATTGATACATATTAGGTGATGACACCAACCACTGAGTGTTTTCTAAATGAACGAACATGAGTGCAGCTTGACAGTAATTGATACATGCAACTGTATACTGTGACAAATAAAGTAAATAACTGGAATAGATGAAAAGTCATTATTAATAAAACGTGACTAATATAGCTCACTACATGCAAAGTTCATGGATGCATTAAAGTATTGTACACCGAGGCTTTGAAATGGAATCACTGTATATCATATACAATTCTGACATATATTAGTTTAAGAATTAAAAATGGGGAAAAAGGGTTAATAAACCTAAAACCATGAATTCTAATTATGTCACTATACAAGTGCACCAGAAAACGCCCCTTGTGGAAAATACGAGGGCGGTTCAGAAAGTAACCTCCGATTGGTCACAGTGCGGGTTGTGGGGGGAGTAGCGACGCCATCTATGCGTTCACGCACTCAACAGGTCAGTCGGCATCAAGCCGTGGTCGAGTGAACGTCGTACCTGCGCTAGTTTAGTTTTTGTGGCAGTTTGAAATGTGTGCTGCAATAGAAAACCCCGCCAAATGTGAAGTGCGTGCTGTCATAAGGTTTTTTACAGCCAAAGGATATTCTGCAGCAGCTATTCATCGTGAGCTTTGTGCCGTGTACGGACCAAGAGTTATGAGTGAAGGAGTTGTCCGTGAATGGGTACGTTTATTTAAAAGTGGACGAGAAAACGTTCATGATGAAGAGAGGAGTGGTAGACCATCATTGGTGACTGACGAACTCGTTCAGACAATTGATGCAAAAGTTCGTGAAAATCGACGTTTCTCAATGTCGGAGTTGTCTACTGGTTTTCCACAAATTTCTAAGACTCTCTTGTACGAGATAGTGACAGCAAGATTGGGTTACTGTAAGTTCTGTGCACGATGGGTGCCCAAAATTCTTACCGACCACCACAAAACTCAAAGAATGGCCTCTGCATTAGACTTTCTGTCACGTTATGAGGACGAAGGAGAACCATAGTTAAACAGAATTGAGACCAGTGACGAAACCTGGATTAAGTACGTGAACCCTGAGACAAAAGAACAATCAAAGATGTGGGCACATTCAAATTCGCCTACCAAACCAAGAAAACCCTCGCAAGATTTTTCTGCCAGAAAACTGATGGCAACGGTGTTTTGGGATGCCAAAGGGGTGTTGTTGGTTGAATTCATGGAACATGGTACGACCATTAATCAAGACGTGTACTGTGAAACAATAAAAAAGTTACGATGGGCTATACAGAACAAACGCCGTGGTATGCTGACTTCCGGTATTGTTTTTTTGCACGATAACGCCCGTCCTCACTCTGCTCGCAGAACAACAGCCCTTCTTGAGTCCTTCAAGTGGGACGTTATCAACCATCCACCTTACAGCCCAGACCTGGCGACAAGTGATTATCACCTCTTCATGCATTTGAAGAAATGGCTCGGGTCACAGCGGTTTGATGACGACGAAGAGCTCAAAGATGCGGTCACAGGCTGGCTCCAGGCACAAGCGGGTGATTTTTATGCAGAAGGAATTTCAAAGCTTGTGAAGAGATACGATAAGTGCCTAAATCGCTATGGAGACTTTGTAGAAAAATAGTGCAAAGATGTAGTTGTAAGATGTTTATATTAAAATATTTTTATTTAACTTGGTGTATTTTTTTAAATCAACCGGAGGTTACTTTCTGAACGGCCCTCGTATATATTGAATCCATCTTGTCAGAATCAAATGTGCATCCTGCTAACTACTGAGAAAATCCAATAACTGAGAAAATACAATATATATCTGCAGATACATAAAGAACTCTATGTAATGTGTACAAATAGGTGAATAATCTACTCCAAATATACTCCATACATACTCGTATATCTGTCTACAGATAACTGCAATACAACAACTTTTCAACAGTGGCAGAGTACATGTTAAACCACTTACATTAACACTATACGAAGAATACAGAAAGAAGATTTTGTCTCATGAAGAAATATGTCTCTAAAAAACAATATATTCAGTATACAACAATCCCACTCACACACACAAATCAGGGCACAACTTCAGAATCACTCTACAACTGAAGCTATAAACTCAATGACAGTCATTTTAAACACTACTCAGTCAAATGACATGAAGAATCAAGAGAGAAGAGAAACGTTCACGAAGAAATATGTCACTGAAATACAACATCAATACTATTCAACCACAGACCCAACAACACAATGGATTTATATGATAGAACTCTCTCACACATCATTTACACAATAAAAAACTAAAAACACAAGTAAATGTTATTACGTGAACAATGAAGAAACTAGATTTACAAATATGAACATGGATAATGAACTTTCACAAACAAAGACTCTATACAACACAAACATGCTTCCAACTGCACTTGAGTACACTGGCATAACACATGCAATAGAGGATATGCAATAGTCACTTAGACCTACAAAGCCATTAGCTACATGTTGAAATTAATACATATATGGTGATTACACCTACCACTGAGTGTTCTCCAAATGAATGAACATGAGTACAACTCCATAATAATTGACACATGTAATACCATACCGATACGAATAAAGTAAGGAACTGAAATGAAATGTATGTAGATTTATTAGTATCAATACATCACTAATATAGGTCCCTACATGATAAGTTCATCGACGGATTAATGTATCGGACACTGTGATATCAAAATGGAATTAATGTAAATGATACATAATTCTGGCATATATTACTGTATGAATGAAAATGGGAAATAGAGCTAATAAAGCTAAAATTAGAATTATAAATTACAGACTGCAGCAAGTGAGTGGAGTGCATCCACTTGGGAATGGAAGGTAACCTGAGGAAGAAACGTGAACTATAATTATGTAACTATACAAGTGCACCTGAAAATCTCTTTAAGGATATAATATATTGAATCCTTGTTGTCTGAAATAGATGCGCATGCTGTTAACTACTGAGAAAATCCACTGACAGAGAGAATGTAACTGTACTTCTCCAGGTACATTAAGAACACTACGTACTGTGTAAAAATGGCTGAATAATCTACACCACACTGATAACTACAATACATTTCACCAGTGACAGTGCACATGTCGAAAAACTTACATTAACCTTACATGAAGAGTGAAGGAAGAAGATTTTTGCTCATGAAGAAAGATGTCCCTACAAAACAATTTATACCCTATGCAACAAACACACTCACATACGCAAATCAGGACACAGCTTTAGAATCACTCTACAACTGAACACTGTAAACTCGATGACAGTTATTTTACACACTACTCAGTCAAATGACATGAAGAACAAAAAAGAAGAGAACCATACATGAAGAAATGTGTCACTGAAATATAACATCAGTACTATTCACCAAACACATTTCAAATATCTCAACTGCACACATACAGAAGAACACAAGGGATTCGTATGACAGACTTTTCTTACACAATTCTTACACAATACAAAATTAAAAGTACCAGTACCTGAAATTACATGAAGAATCAAGAAAGAAGATTTCTGAAAATGAAGACAGAAGAAGAACTTTCACAAACAGGGACTCTAGTACTACACAAACACCCCTCAACTACACTCGAGTACACTGACATAATAACATGTGATTGAGGATATGAAACTGTCACTGAGACCTACAAAGCCAATACCTACATGTTAAAATTGATACATATTTGATGATGACACCTACCACTAATGAGTGCTTTCCAAATGAAAAAACTTGAGTATGGCTCCAGAGTAAAGGATACTGGGAGTAGCATACTGTAACGAACACAGTAAATAACAGAAATGTATGTTAACTTGCTATAATCAGTTCATGACTTATATAACTCACTGAATGCTATGTTCATGGATCATGCACTGAGATAACAAAACAGAATTAATGCAAGTGATACATATTTCTTGCATATATTACTTTTTTAATGTCATAGTAAATAAAATGACTAATGTTGCTTGAAATGTGAATTCTAATTGTGGCACTAAAGAGTGCACTAAAATTACTGTTTATGGATGTAATATGTTGAAAATATGCAATCTGAAAGAGATGTACATGCCATAAACTACTGAATAACTGCTATGCCAGAGAAAATACAACTGTATATCTCCATAATCATAAAGAAGTCTATGTACTGTTGAATTTTTGCTGAGTTGCCTATACCACATATCCTCCATTCAAACTCATACATCTCTCTACTGATAACTACAATACAATACTTTTTCAACTATGAGAGTGCACGTGTTAACCTGGCTACCACAATATTACATGAAGAATCAAGAAAGAATATTTTTTTTCCCATGAAGAAACACTACAACTGCCGTATCACTGAACCATTGACAATAACTCACATTCTGTCCTATCTTCCTATTCATAATAAATCCTACTTCTGTTGTACTGTATTCTGCTACTCTCAATAGTACACTATACTGACCAGAAATTTTGGTTATCTTTCCATTTCACTTAACTGATTCCCACTGTATCTGGATTGAGCATTAGTAGTTTTGTTTTTGTATCTTCTTGCTTTCCTACCATGTTGAAGCTTCTGGCGTTCCCGCGGACCAACAGGCAAATCAGTGTCTGACCTGGAATACATTCAATTTTAAGGATGGTCTCCACAATTGTGCAAGATAATGGAATACCAACTGTAATTTATTTTCCCTGCATAACGCAGTGTTCATTTTATGTTCAAAATATGGATTACCCTCATGTTAAATAAATATCCAAAGGTAGATAGTCTCCCACTTGGAACTTTGGGGGGGGGGGGGGGGGGAGTGAAAACTTGAAACCAGGAGCTGTAATACCAGAACAATTGGTAGCTACCTGGAATGTCAATTACTGTTACAACAAAAATAAAATACCTTAAAAGAGAGAAGGGAAAGAATCATATGAAGATCATAAATTTACTGAGCTACAATGGCATGGACACAAAAAACTGCAGACAGATAAAAAGAAACAAATAGTGCTTGGATACAGAAGGGTTTATTCTATATTAAAAAAGGTTAGAAGTTATAATGCACATGATCACCCGGAAATGGTCATATGTATATTCAGGGAACATGTAAATTCAAATCTCAACTACATTAGAATTTAGCTTATGCATTTTAAAAGAACTGGATTTAACTATATTTGTTATTTATGATGTTGATATTTTTGCTCTGAAATTTGTCTGCTTCTTTAATAATATTAGAATCTTCATGAGCTTATGTTATGTGCTGGGTAAAATGTTGGCTGCACTCCAGCTGCAAGTTACTTAAATAAAAAGACAGTGAAAATAATCATTTTATGAAACTATAATTTTATTGGATGCTTAAAAATCTACTAACCAAGTGGTGGCAGGAGACCAGTCATAAAGTACAGAAATTTTGAAGCTGTCAGAGCCGTGCATCCTACTTTTGGTGGGAAGGGTTAAAGGGAAAAGAAGAGATATGAAGGGAAAGGACAGATGATGTTTAGAAAATGTGGATAGTTGGGAAGAGGAACCCTGGGTCAAGGGAGACTTTCTGGATAGGATAAGAAGGAAAGATAGATTTCTGAGGATTGAACTGGTCAAGATTTGAAACTCTGAGCACTTAAAGGTGGAAGATAGGGCAATATGCAATACAGACATTACTGACACAACATGGTGCACAAGTTAATAAGGGCAGAAAGATAAGTATGTGGTAGACGGGAGGAGGGGGGGGGGGGGAGATGGGTTGGGGGCTTTGGGGGGAATAGACAAAGTCAGAAAACAAAGATATAGAAAACAAAAGAGGAGTAAACCAATGAACGCTGAAACCAAAAAATTAACAAAATTGAATGCCAGAATGGCAGTGAGAACCAAGGACATGATGTAATGCCAGTTCCTGCCTCCAGGGTCCTGATAAACTTGTGTCTGGGGGAACAATCAAGATGACACACATGGTGAAACAGTAACTGAGGTCAAGACCGTCATGTTATAGAGCAAGTTCTGCAACAGGACACTGTGTTGGCAGTATATACTCTCTGCCTACAAAAATTCACCCAAACTGATAACTTTGTGTTAGTAAAGTGCTGAACAGTATTTATGTAATAGCTGGTACAGGAGATGGGTCATTTGATAGGTGGCTCTCCCTTTTGTCATCTACAGAGCTGGTATAGGTGATGGTAGTCCTACAGTGGGGACAGTCACAAGGGTAGGAGCCATAGGGTAGGGAAATGCATGCATGAGATCTGCCAAGGATAATGCGGAAACTGGGAGGGAGATGAGAAGCCATTCTAGGTGTGGTGGACAAAATGTTGGACAGAGTGGACCTCATTTCAGAGCATGATTTTAAGAAGTCATAGCCTTGTCAAAGTAGCTGATAAACACTTTCAGGACTATGGTAATACTGAGTAACATCAAGTGTATTCCTAAGTTGTTTTTTGGAGGACTCAGCAGTAGCAGGATTGGATATGATGGCCGTGGAAATCTGCTATCAAGCTGAGGTGGTGCTGTAGTTATGTCTGGAGAAGACTGGGATTAGAAAAGTGGTGTACTGCTGTAAAGAGCCTGCATCTGAACAAATTTGTATGCCTTGAATGCCAATGCCGTACAAGACAAAATTGGACTTAAAAAATGAAAATTCAGTGTTTTATTTAATAAAAGTCTGTGATTCTTCCAGATTCTTGAAATATGCACTTCGTATGTGCATAACCTCATCAATTTTGTGTTTAAATGCCTTTTTAAAGCAGATGGGGCAAATGATTTCTATGTGCCTAGGACACCAGAAGAAGTCTGCTATTATAAAACATAGGCCTTAATTCGAGGAAGAAATATCTGAGGATGTTGGAGCACAACACTGTACTGTAGTAAAACATGGAATGTAGGAAAATCAGAACAGAAGTGGACTGAAATATTAGACATGTGCTGCTACAGAAGAATTAGGTAGACTGATGAGGAAACAATTGGTGAGGTTCTCTGAGGAAGTAGTGAGGAATGGGATATATGGAAAAGACTCACTGAAAAGAAGTAGGGACAGGAAGATAGGACATACATTAAATTGTCAGGGAGTAACTTCCATGGTAGCAGAGGGAGCTGTAGAGGGTAAAAGCTGTAGAAGAAGATAGAGACTGGAACACATCCAATAAATAATTGAGGACATAGGTTGCAAGTGCTATTCTGAAATGAAAAATACAGAACCTTGCCTAAAATGTCTCATTATTTAATTTAAATGATTAATGGAAAATCTCATATAAAGATATTGAGAATATCTTTGGCTTCCCTCTGACAACCATGCCTCCATCCTGCTACCCTCCCTGTTTACCTTTCCCTGTTGCTTCATAACCTGGGTTGTGAGTAACTGAATCCACTTTCCCTTCTTCCCTTTCTTTCCCCTCTCTCCTCCCTGATGAAGGAACAAAGTTCTGAAAGCTAGGAATGTAAATTTTCTGTTCTGTTTTGTGTATCTATCTGCTGTACTGAGCTAAGGTAAGTACTGGCCAGCCCCTCTATCTCTTTGTTAGTATTTGTTTCATTATTTAATTTTGCCAACAACATTTGATTGTGGTCAGGGATTTATTGCAACTAATTCATCTGTCAATATGAGTAGTTTACTTCATTTTACTGAAACTTTTTGCATGTATTTAGTTGTAAAGTAGTTGTTGTTACTGTTTTGGGTGCATTTCAAGAATTTTGCATCATAAGATGTCAAAAACTAGTTTAACTGCAATCATAAATTGTGTGATAAACTACACATATGTGTTGCTGAAAACTGTATTAAAACTAAAGTAATTGTTATGTCACAGTGAAGTGAGGTTAGTCCTTATACTTCATGGTGCCAGTGTGATAGATGTGAAACAAACTGACAAAAACATACACATGCACAACCAATGCCAGAAACTGTTATGGTAGAACTAAATCCATTATAAAGAGATCTGTGTGTTTTTAAACTTCTCTAAAAATGTTTACATGGCAAAATGCAGAATCCATAAACATTTTTCAATAGTTTCGGAGTGCTTGCCAAAAACAGCATTTTTTGGCATGTCAGCCTTTCAGATTATTGTGATGGGTACCATAATATATTTTAATGATGGAATAATAAGCAGATTAAAAAGCATGAGCAGACTAAGCACCGTAACTGGAGACAATATAAAAAATGGGCTTCTACATTTGGACTGGCAGTGTGTCAGAGCTACTGAAAGCATGGCAAAGGTGGCCAGAGCAGAAAAAAAAGTAAGAAAACCAAAGAAGACTTGTCCAAGACTTGGCATGAGCATTGGCTAATGACCAGCAACAATCCTGCTGTATTTTAAGAATCAAAATGAAAATTTCCCCAAACACGGCTCAATCCAAAGTTCAGGTTCTTGTTGCTGATCCCCTGTCCAGTGATCCCTTCAACTGACAAGCTGCTCGTACTTATGAAAATTAGTCAAGATAATGGTAATAAGAAGTCATCAAAATAACTATCTCACCTTGAGTTTTATTTTTGAGGAAATGGAATAATCCTATTCCCTTGCCTACTGCTATTGTTAATCATATTAATAGCATTCACAATCTGGGCAGTTTAGTATGGTTACAACTCCTTTCACGTAATATTCCGAAAAACGAAATCACTTTTCGGTCTGTCTCACAAGACAGTTAACAATTGAGAGCAAATTCTTTTCTTCATCCCCAGAGCCATGCCATTAAAGAATGGCTACAGATCTCAGAACTCTAAGCACATTGTATGCTTGCAGACAGGGGATGTGAACTACGATTTCTGGCACATAGTATGTGCGTAATTGACAAAACATAAAATGTTATACCACAATGCCCATTCCCCTAGAAGAGCAGAACCTTAACCCTCCAACAGGGAGTGATTTGCTGATTTTTCCAAGGAAAATTTCTCTGTTTTCAATAATTAGACTAGTTCCAAGTTTAGTATTATACGAATGTAATAAGAAAACGAAAAACTTACTATAGAGTTCACTGTTAATTGAAATTTAAGACAAATAATAAAGGAAATGTGAAAAGTTCATGCAATATTATACAAGCTGAATAACCTTACTGACAAATTTTCTGAGCAGCTCATTTCTTAATAGAAGGTTTCATACACAAGCACAGTAATACAGATACAAAATTGATGCCACTTGAGGTATGTGTGTAAGTATATGGATGAGACTAGATATCATAAAAAAATATGGCTCTGACTATTGGCCTATGATGGTACAGAGCAAAATAAAATGATTCAATGCAAAAATAGCTGCCTATTATGTTCCGGAGTGACAGAAAAGTAGCTGGTGGAAAAATTGCAAGTTCCGGGGTGCAGACGGAGTAGAAATTACATTTGACTCAATAATAACAGGCCCTGGAAAATGGTCTGGAAAGAGATGACTGCACACATCATGTCACTCATGGCTGGAGGGTTAAGGCATTAATATTTCTGCTACCGTTCCTTGTTAATAACTGCTAGGGTGAAATTGTTTATTGTTCTGCATACATCCCATCAAATCCAACTGAAGTTACAGAACATTAGAGAAATGGGCAGAATATCTGCTCTAAAGTTTTTTTATGTCCATAAACGTAAAATTCATGTAATTCAAATTAATGATATCAATATAATAGAAGGAAACATTCCACGTGGGAAAAATTATATATAAAAACAAAGATGAGGTGACTTACCGAACGAAAGCGCTGGCAGGTCGATAGACACACAAACAAACACAAACATACACACAAAATTCAAGCTTTCGCAACAAACTGTTGCCTCATCAGGAAAGAGGGAAGGAGAGGGGAAGACGAAAGGAAGTGGGTTTTAAGGGAGAGGGTAAGGAGTCATTCCAATCCCGGGAGTGGAAAGACTTACCTTTGGGGGAAAAAAGGACAGGTATACACTCGCACACACGCACATATCCATCCACACATACAGACACAAGCAGACATATGGTCTTTAAATATGTCACGCACATATCCATCCACACATACAGACACAAGCAGACATATGGTCTTTAAATATGTCTGCTTGTGTCTGTATGTGTGGATGGATATGTGCGTGTGTGCGAGTGTATACCTGTCCTTTTTTCCCCCAAAGGTAAGTCTTTCCACTCCCGGGATTGGAATGACTCCTTACCCTCTCCCTTAAAACCCACTTCCTTTCGTCTTCCCCTCTCCTTCCCTCTTTCCTGATGAGGCAACAGTTTGTTGCGAAAGCTTGAATTTTGTGTGTATGTTTGTGTTTGTTTGTGTGTCTATCGACCTGCCAGCGCTTTCGTTCGGTAAGTCACCTCATCTTTGTTTTTATATATAAAAATTCATGTAATTGTTCATCAGGGTGGCTATTGAAACTTGGAAAAAAAATCCCAGAGAATTCCAGGTGCAATGAGTAATATTGTGTCCAGAAACCCCTGATAAATCTAATAGAAATTATTGGTGAACAGGGGCAAGTGGTAGTGGTGGTGGTTGGGCCAACAATTGACAATAATTACTTTTCTTTTCTCTCAGCTGAGCTATATGCTAGCCACAAGCAATGGTTTAATAGGAATTTTTAGGTGTCAATAATTTGGATGGGATAATATTCATTAAATGAATACATTTTGAAAAGTTATTCAAAAATTTGTGATTTACAAAACTCAATAAAATTCAGTTTTAATGATATGTTAAAAATTCACAATTCCCTGAGATTTTATGAGATCCCTGAAATTCCCTGAGATTTCCCAAATTTTTCCAATGTAAAATTTACGCTATGTGATCTAAAGTATCCAGACACCACTGAAAACATACATTTTTCACATTAGGTGCTTTGTGTTGCCACTTACTGCCAGGTACTCCATATCAGCGACCTCAGTAGTCATTAGACATCGTGAGAGAGCAGAATGGGGTGCTCCACGGAACTCACAGACTTCGAATGTGATCAGGTGATTGGGAGTCTGTACGTGAGATTTCCACACTCCTAAACATCCCTACATCCACTGTTTCTGATGTGATAGTGAAGTGAAAACGTGAAGGGTCACATACAGCACAAAAGCGTACAGGCCGACCTCATCTGTTGACTGACAGAGACCGCCGACAGCTGAAGAGGCTTGTAATCTGTAATAGGCAGACATCTATCCAGACCATCACACAGGAATTCCAAACTGCATCTAGATCCACTGCAAGTACTATAATAGTTAGGTGGGAGGTGAGAAAACTTGGATATCGTGGTTGAGTGGCACACATCACACTGGTAAAAACCAAATGACACCTCACTTGTTGGTGTAAACATTGGACAATTAAACAGTGGAAAAACCTTGTGTGGAGTGAAGAATCACAGTACACAATGTGGCGATCCGATGCAGGGTATGGCGATGCCTGGTGAATGTCGCCTGACAGTGTGTGTAGTGCTAACAGTAAAATAAGGAAGCGGTGGTGTTATAGTGTGGTCATGTTTTTTGTGGAGGGTGTTTACTCCCTTTGTTGTTTAGTGTGGCACTATCACAGCACATACATACATTGATGTTACAAGCACCTTCTTGCTTCCCACTGTTGAAGAACAATTTGGGGTTGGCAATTGCATCTTTCAACATGATCGAGTACCTGTTCATAATGCAAGGTCTGTGGCAGAGTGGTTACATGACAATAACATCCCTATAATGGGCTGACCTGCACAAAGTCCTGACCTGAAACCTATAGAACACCTTGGAGATGGTTTGGAATGCCGACTTCATGCCAGGAATCACCAACCAACATCGATACCTCTCCTCAGTGCAGCACTCTGTGAAGAATGGGCTGCCATTCCCCAAGAAACCTTCCAGCACCTAATGAATGTATGCCTGTGAGAGTGGAACCTGTCATCACGGATAAGGATGTGCCAACACCATAATGAATTTCAGCATTACCGATGAGGGTGCCATGAACTTGTAAGTAATTTTCAGCCACATGTCCAGATACTTTTGATCACATAGTGTAATTCCATGAGGATTCCAGGTTTTTACAGAAGAATCATCACTCTGTTCATTCATCTAAAGTCAGCCACTTGATAAAATTGAACTTGAGACAAGATAATTGTGTGCATTAATTTCAGTATGAAACTGTTTGTTCATGTAGATAGACAATAAATTAAAATTATATGTAGGTTATGGCTTCATGTTATTTTGTTCAATGTAAACTGCTGACTGGTTAAGATAACATGGGCAGGTAATTAATTACACACTATTCTTTATTGGCAGCTGGTACAGAAATGCTACCTAAAAGATCCCAAGATTGACAGAGGTTAGGCAACTAGCACATTTTTTTCTACTCATTAGCAACCTAGCAACATGTGCTACTTTGGATTAGCTTCCTGTAAGCTTCCCCATTTGGGCATTAGCCCAAATGGGAAACTATGAAGAACTGTCAGCAAAGTTGGATCAATCTTGGTTCTTAATAAAGTAATTGCGTAATCATAATGACAGTATTTTGTAAAGGATATATTGCTACTGACTGTATAGAGCAGATGTTGAATCGAGATAGGTACAACAAAAAGACGGCTAAAGAAGTAAGCTTCTGAGCCACAAGGCCTTTAGAACTGCAAGGATTATGTGGTGAAAGGACTCTGCCAGCTGTCAGATTTATCCACCTCCAAACCCTGGCACTGTGAGCCCATTCAAGAAATCCAACAGGATCTCTGGTCTCTCTTCAAATCCTTACACCCATCCCAGAATCTGTCCCCTGAGTCTCTCTCTCTCTCTCTCTCTCTCCCCCCCCCCCCCCCCCCCCTCGTTCCCACCACTCCCCTCACTCCTCCTACCTTCTACATGCTTCATAAAGTCTATACACCCAACCATCCTCTGTGGCCAGATGCTGTGTTGCTCACTGAGAGAATCTCTGCTCTCACAGAGCCACATGTTCCACCTATCACCCACAACCTTCCCTCCCATAAAAAGACATCAACCATTTCCTCCACCGATTCTCCATAGTTCCTGTTCCTTTACCACACGATGCCCTACTTATCACTATTGATGCCACCTCCATTCACACTAATATCCCGAAAGCCCAGGGCCTTGCCACTATTGAATGCTACCTTTCCCAAGGCCCAAAGAATTCCAGACCTACAACCTCCTTCCTGGTCACCACAACCAACTATATCCTAATCCACAATTACTTCACCTATGAAGGTCTCACCTCAAACAAATCTAAGGTATGGCAATGGTCACCCACACGGCAGCATCCTATGCCAGCCTGCCATGAGCTGCCTACAGGAATCCTTCCTAACCACCCAGAATCCCCAACTCCTCACCTAGTTCAGATTTGTTGGTGACACCTTCATAATCAGGATTAAGTGTGAGAAAATCCTATCCTCCTTCCTCCACAATCTCAACTACTTCCTTCTAGTTGCTTCTCATGGTTCCCCTCAACACAACTAGATGCCTTCCTCTATGTTGACCTCCACCTCAAAGATGGCTACATCAGTAACTCCATCCATATCAAAACTAACAACCAAAAGCAGTACCTCCACTTCAGCAGCTCCTTTCCATTCTATACCAAGAATTCCTTTGCATACAGCCTAGCCACCTGTGACTTGTTGCATCTGTAGTGACAAGCAGTCCCTCTCAGAAAAACCAAAGGTCTCACTGAGCATTATAGACCAAAATTATCCTCCACAATTTGTACTGAAACAAATGTTCTGTGCTTTATCTCTCTAGTGACAGACCATCTCCCCATGTCCCACCATCCAGCCACAAAGGAACATTCCCCTTGTAACTCAGTAATACCAAGGAGAGGAACAACTGAATTACATTATCCGACTATATCTAACCATGCCCTGGAGTGAGCAGTGTCCTACCCACTACCCGTTCCATCCGTCCCACAGTGATGTTCAACCATATATACCAAACCTGTCAGACATCACTGTCCAACCCTACTCCATCCCTGGTCACAACCCCTTTCCTCGTGGTCCATATCACTGTAATAGACCTACACCCAAGACCTGTCACATATATCCTCCCACCACCATCTACTCCAGTACAGTCACAAATGTCACGTATCCCATCAAACCCATTGCTACCTGTGAAGGCTGTCATGTTATCTAGAAGGTGAGCTGCAACCACTGTGGTGCAATCTAATAGCATGACAACCAACAAGTTTCTGTCCTCAAGAATGGCCACTGACGAACTGTGCCCAAGAAATAGCTGGACCATCCAGTTGTTAGGCACACTACTCACCACAACACTATTCATTTCATGGCCGAGTGGTTCTAGGCGCTACAGTCTGGAACCGCGACCGCTGCGGTCACAGGTTTGAATCCTGCCTCAGGCATGGCTGTGTGTGATGTCCTTAGGTTAGTTAGGTTTAAGTAGTTCTAAGTTCTAGGGGACTGATGACCTCAGAAGTTAAGTCCCATAGTGCTCAGAGCCATTTGAACCATCTGAACTATTCATTTCAATGACTGCTTCACAGACCGTGCTACATGGATCCTTGTTACCAACACCAGTTTTTCTGAACTGTACAGGGGCTTACTCTACGTGCAATATATCCTACACTCCCATATTCCTCTTGAATCAGCCTGTATTAGGCACTGTCATTCACCCACCTGCCCCCTTTCCCAATCCCACTCAAGCACTACAAAGCCTTCTACTCCATCAATCACCTACAGTTGATTTCCTTCTTTTTCTTTTACTTCTCTCCCTTTTCCACTGCCAAACCCACTCCCAGTCTCAAACCACCATCCATCTACCTCCTGACTGCACCTAGCTGTCCTGCCCTCGCCTCACCACGTCCCTGGATGCTATCAGAAACAGTCCTTTACCGTCCCCAACCCTATCCTGCAATCTCTCTCCCTCATATACAGTTGCTCAGAGTCTCTCCTTGGCGGCCAGAGCCAGTGGTCTCATGGGTATGATTATGTTTGTGTGTGTGTGTGTGTGTGTGTGTGTGTGTGTGTGTGTGTGTGTGTGTGTGTTGTGTGTGTGTGTGTGGGTGGGTGGGTGGGAGGGTGGGTGGATGGATGGGTGGTTGGATGGTGGATGGGTGGGTGTCTGTTTTTATGTATTGTTGACATCACAGGAAAGGTCTTTTGGCCAAAAACGTACTTGTTTACGTTTTTTTATTGTGCCTCTTTGCAACTCAACATCTAAACTATATGGCGTGTAGCAATGTATCCTTTTTGAAATACTCTCATTATTCGATTCTGGAGTTTCCATTCTTTTGATTTTACATAATCATTAGTTCTTCATGATCATCAGAAAATTAATATTTTGTAATAGTGTAGTAATTGTACATGGTATGTCTGTCATCACAATATGAGGGTCATCCACAAACTAAGTTCCACTTCTATTTCTATCCATGGCAGTGCTACGATTACAGTTCCAAGCATGCATGGCAGTTACTCTGACTCAAGGAGAAGATATGTACACCATTTTCAGATCACTGCTGTCGACATGTGCTTTGTAGTGCTTCTTTATAATGTCAGCCATAACTGAAAGTGACACCATAACTCCATAACTGAAAATGACACCATGTGTGAAATCAGATCTAAATGCAAAGAAAGTTAAACCAAAATCATCAGCAAATTTGCGAGGTTTGTGGACTAAATGCTATGAGTGATTCAATGGTCAGACTGTTCAATGAAGGACATGATCAAGCGCACAATGAAGAATGAAGTGGACGCCTGTCTGTGGTTACTGATGAACTGGTTCAGACAACTGAAGAGAAGACTAAGCACAACCGTAAGTTTACACTTAGTGCCCTTGCTATGGAAGTTCCGCAAATCTCACAATCACTAATTCTTGAAATTGTTACTGAAAAACTGAAATTTCGAAAACTTCGCTCACATTGGGGACCCAAAATCTTACTGAACAACACAAAAACAATGGATGGGCAGTGCGCTTCAGTTTTTGACGTGCTACAATGAAGAAGGCGATGGTTTTCATTCTCGGATAGTCATGGGGAATGAAACTTGCATATGTAGGACACCCCTGAAATGAAACGGCAAGCAATGGAATGGAGGCACACTTCATCACCAATGGAGGTTTAGCCTAAGCAAATCTTGACACCTCAAAAAGTCATGTGCACCATTTTTTGGGACAGAAAGGGCATTCTACTGATTGATTTCTTACCATGAGGCCAAACAATGAATGCACATGCTTACTGTGAGACCATTAAGAAATTGTGCCACACAATGCAGAACAAGTGCCGCCTAAGCTTACTGTTAAAAGGTGGTGTCTTTTTCCACAACAATGCCCGACCACACACGGTGAATGTGACCAAACAACTCTTATGGGAATTTCACTAGGACGCATTTGATCATCCACCATACAGCCCGGACCTTGTTTCTAGTGACTTTCATCTCTTCTTACACCTAAAATCTGTCCTTGGTGGTTGACACTTCAATGATGATGATGAGCTAAAGAACATGTTACCACATGGTTGAATACACAGGTGGCAACATTCTATGAAGAAAGCATACAAAAATTTGTGCCACGCTATGACAAGTGCCTACAAAATTTTGGAAGCTATGTATAAAAGTAGTTACAGTTGTAGATTTTTGCACAATAAATATTTTTTCTGTATCTGTACACCTTTGATTTATATAACCAAAAGAACTTACTTTGCGACATACCTTGCAATTTTCATGTGTTACCTGTATGTATCACCTTCTGTACATCTTTTTTAGAAAAGCAGTTTGCATACTATGCTTTGATTTGCAAATAATTAAAATCTAGGCTACATAAAACTTTTTAATCTGAAATTTTTGCTAAAGTTCCTTAGGTCGATTTTTAGGTACCACATCAAAATTTTACCAAAAAAGGAAACAATATTAATCAGATGCAATGACATCACTATGACACTAAGAAAACTGAAGGGAAAGATGTGACAAATTTGGGGTGATGGTCACTGAAGCCCTTCTTGATATCATCCAGGGTGTGGGATGGACAGGAAACAGGGATGATCCACAGGATGGCAGAATGATGGTGTTTGGATGCTCACTACACCATGCCAGCCAGCACCAAGGGAATGTGAATGTATGACAGTTGAATATAAATGAGGAAAACTTTACTGATATGAATAACTATAAGGGAATCTATTAATTCAGAAATTATATTTAGTGCAGCATAATCTCTGCTTAATTTTAAGTTATCAGCTGCACTGAATTCATTGGCTTTGGGAGAGGTGTAATTACAAGGTTGATCATTATGCAATAGCAAATTTTCCTTTAGTTGCCATTAGATCATCACTTAAAACTGTAGTTTAATTGGTGAACTGGTTAATGCCCCTATAGCACAGTCAAAGAATGTCTATGGTACATTCCACAAATCCTTCAAACAAAACAAGGTCCTTATAAGCACTAGCTTCACTTCAGTGGCAATAATAGTCCTTGTAGGCCAATTTTCCAGTTGCATTCATGAGTGATCAGCTGTGATTTGATACAGTTTGTGCACATTGACTGTTTACCCTTTTTCATGACCATTTACTCACATGTGTTCATGATTCTATGCTCACTTTATCATCAAAAAATGAACAATATTTTCTCTTCATGTTCATTGTCCCACATATTTAGATAAACCTCTCATATAAAAGTTCCATGAATCATGACAACTACAATATTTGAACAGTAACCCATCAAATTCTCACAAATTCAGTTTAATGAGCTGATATGTGGAACAAGTATTTCAGTCTTAGTTAATGGAAAATATATTATGCAGCACTCCCAAGATCAATATTCAGAAGCCAAGTATGCACCTCTGAAGAAGAGAGTAGGACACATCACACCAACCACTATGATGAATCCCACCTGTACCAATCTCACTGCAGCTTTAAACAGAAGCTAAATTTGTAAACCAATAATTATCATGATTCAAATATACTTCAAATTAGAGCCACAGGCTTATATTTTCAGATTTCCATAAAGGTTTTGACACCATTTATCACATGCAACTTCTAATCAAATTGCGTGCCTGTGGAGTATTGTCTCAGTTGTGTGACAAGATACATGATATCCTGTTAGAAAGGTTACAGATCATTGTAACTGATGGAAAGTCACCATGTAAAATGGAAGTAATATCTGTCATTCCCCAAGGAAATGTTATATGCCCTCTGCTGTTTCTGATATACATAAACTACTTAGGAGATGATCTGAGCAACCCACTTCGATTTTTTGCAGATGATGCTGTCATTTAATACCCTGTAAAGTTATCAAATGATCAAAACCAACTGCAAAATAATTTCAACAAGATATGTGTAGGATGAAAAAAAGCAGCAATTTACTAACTCTAAATAGTGAAAAGCGTGAAGTCATCCACATGAGTAGTAAAAGGAGTCTGCTAAACTTTGGTTACAGGATAAATCGCACAAATCCAAAGGCTGTCAATTCAATTAAATACTTGGGAATCACAATTACATGTAGTTTAAATTGGAACGATCACACAGAAAATGTTGTGGGGAAAGCGAAGCAAAGACTGTGATTTATTGGTACAGCTTGTGACAAAGCAAGCTGGGGTTTCTTTACTTCCTTCCTTGTTCCACCATCTGCCTCCTTAAATTCATTTTATTTTCATTCTTGCTTAATTACCATTAATATGCATGAGTATAATATGAATTTCCATAAAAGAGAAAGGTCGGCCCTCAGTCTTAAGGAATATAGCACCAGGTCTATTTTTGTGCTTAGTTTTGTGTACAAAATGAAGTTCGTATTTTATTTTGATCATTCCTAGTTATTATCTTTAGCTACAGATCATTATGGGTTGAAATCAGTAATTCTTTTGCAACTTAGATTGTGTTGTTGACTTATAAACAAATATAGATTCTGTACTAATTACAAACATTTGGAAGAAGAACTTCTAGGCTTCTTAAAGTATTTGTTTGGCTCTATTCGAAAGCATAGTAGCAAAGCCATCCCTTAATTAATTCCAAAATAATTACCAGGTTTGTCAAAAGTATTGTTTGTATAACTATATCTGTTAATTTCATTACTTAAAAATTTCATTACTTAAACAAATAATTTGACCTAACCTTTGTGGTAGAAGGAACTGATGCACAGAAGGAACTTTTTGATGTATTCAGTTAACTGAATGACTTATGTTTTAATTGTAATTTCTGTAATTTAAACATTGAACAGTGTATAGTTTCAGTGCCTATTATTGTGAGGATATGTAAAGGACCAATTTTTGGTCCCCAGTGAGTTAGCCCCTGGCCAATTTTCAGATGTGAAACACATATTGGTTAGATTAACAACAATGCATCAACTTAACAGTGGAATAAGGGGAACACTAATAGGCCCTGTGTTAGAACAATTAATGACAATGTCTGTTTAATTTATTTGAAAAATGGTGTCACAGGTACCGTATTATTCTGCAAGAATGTGAACTGCATGTTTAGGTTTTTACTTCTCATACATGTTCAACAGTAAACTATTGTAGCAGTATGCTGATGTTGCCTGCAACCTGTTAATGAGGCTTTTCAACATTTACCAATAGTGAATCGGACATATAATTATGTACTACTGGGAGGGGGGATGTGAACAGTGAAAGTAAAGAACTGTGAAACACAATTCTGCAATTGTCAACTACATCACTTACAGTGCCAGTATTGAACTTCCACCCCCCATTTTTCAGCGAGTATGAAAATGCAGTACATCAACACAGAGAACTATCAACGAAGAAATAAAGTATACAAACTTCACAAACTCCAACAAGTCTAGTAATCAGACTGCTTACACTATGCTTGTCCACTCTCTTCCAGAGAATTGGTGCGCAGTGTGGGATCTCTGACAGATAGAACTGACAGAGGACACCAATAAAGTTCAAAGGAAGGAAGCTTATTTTGTATTATCACAAAATAAGGGAAAGAGTAGCATGTGATATGGTACATGAATTAGAGTGGCAATCATTACAACAAAGGTATTTTTTTGTTGTGGTAGGACCTTCTCGAGACATTTCAATCACCAACTTTTTCCTCAGCGTGTAAAGGTATTTTGTTGGCACCCACCTAGGACGGGAGAAATGATCATCATAATAATATAAGAAAAATCAGAGCATGTAAACAAAGAGTGCTGTCTGAAAGTGGAACTGTAGAGAAATAGCTTGAACGTGGTTTGATGAACCCTCTGCTAGGCACTTAATTGCAAATTAAAGGGTAATCATGTAGATGCAAATGTAAGAAATAATGATCTTAAGACTGGCAGGTGAGAATCATTGAATCTACATAAACATAAAGCTTTGTCTTACATTATTTTGTAATAATATGCTTCATTTGTAAGCAGGTCTTATTACTAACAAAAATGATACTGAGTGTTCTCATAATATGACTAATAAAAATTCAAGAATAATTCATGAGCTCCTGCATCTTTCGCAGGATAATACTTATCTACTACACACAACAACATACAAATACATGTCACACAGTATCAAAACTAAATACATATCTTATGTATAAATTCAGAACATGTTGTAAAGCAAAAAGATTGTAATTTTGGCATTACACCAACATAAATATTCAGTTCAAATATTACGGTTGACTCTGTGTTCCTAAAATGATGCACACTAATTCCACAAAGAACAATATATCAGTGAATCTTGATGAGGATAAAGTTCTTTAATTTGATGATTACTTGGGTGCCCTAATAGGTATGCACCAAGATTTGGAACCCTTAGAATGACAAAAGGTACCATAAAAAACAACTACCACTTTTCATTCTTTTTGTTCAATAGTTGGATGGCTTCTTCATAATACTTTCTGGGCCATTTGATACCTTAGCATTTTTACCTATTTCTTGTCACAGTTGTGCTTTCTTGCGAACACTTTTTCTGTCGAACTGATCAAAGCTTTCTGAACCTTTTCTTCCCACTAGTCTCTGTCATTGGGAACCTGTGGAATCTGGTCCACCCATGCATTCTTTACCCTCCTGCAAAACATTAGCTCTGCTGTAATATAGTGTGTTGACAAGACAGTAGATTCACTATTTCTTCAAAACGATTTTATATAGTCTCCTTAGTGTTTGTTGATGGTTACAATACTTCCTTATGAACCTGTTAAGTTCTTGAAACATCCTTTTGATTTCTTCGTCTATTGCTTTACACTGAGACTGAGCGATAAGACAGAAACTACTGTACAAGGCTGTGTGTGGAAGTTCATTCAGATGATATATTTCCTTGGATTACACCAGGTTTTTGTTCACTTATCTCCCCATTTTGATTCAAAAGGTCTAACTTCTGCTGTATTTGCTTGCTGGTTGGGTTTACTGGCTCATCTAATTTTTTTTATACTTGCGATGTGACTTCCGACACTGGTAGCAGTTACTTCTGTAAAATATCTGGGAGTATGCGTGCGGAACGATTTGAAGTGGAACGATCATGTAAAATTAATTGTTGGTAAGGCGGGTACCAGGTTGAGATTCATTGGGAGAGTGCTTAGAAAATGTAGTCCATCAACAAAGGAGGTGGCTTACAAAACACTCGTTCGACCTATACTTGAGTATTGCTCATCAGTGTGGGATCCGTACCAGGTCGGGTTGACGGAAGAGATTGAAAAGATCCAAAGAAGAGCGGCGCGTTTCGTTACCGGGTTATTTGGTAACCGTGATAGCGTTACGGAGATGTTTAATAAACTCAAGTGGCAGACTCTGCAAGAGAGGCGCTCTGCATCGCGGTGTAACTTGCTCGCCAGGTTTCGAGAGGGTGCGTTTCTGGATGAGGTATCGAATATATTGCTTCCCCCTACTTATACATCCCGAGGAGATCACGAATGTAAAATTAGAGAGATTAGAGCGCGCACGGAGGCTTTCAGACAGTCGTTCTTCCCGCGAACCATACGCGACTGGAACAGGAAAGGGAGGTAATGACAGTGGCACGTAAAGAGTATCAATGTAGATGTAGATGTAGATGTAGATGTAGATTTGTTCTACATGCTCAGAAACACTCTTGTGCTGCAATGTTCCTTTACAATGACTTTAATCTGGAAAACTTGGCACTACCATCTGTGGCTACCATCCCTCCACAGCAGCTCAACTTTAGCTCTTTCACTATCAGTCAGAAAGGAGACCTTGCCTATAGAGAAGTCAATTTCATATCCTCATGGATAAATACAAGTCTCAGAATACAATCAACAATCAAGTCTTCAGCTACAAGAATGGTTCATGGTACTGCTACATTTTCTAGTTTTAGTAACTTCTCCATCATTCTAACATTTCTGGTTTATGCACAATAATCTTACTGTTCTGTACAGGAATGCTGCACAACTTTGTTTTTGTGGATACTTTATTGAAAGAACTGCTTGAAGTCATACTGACAAAGGCTCCTGAGTCTAGAACAATAGTTGCTGGAACATCCTCAATGCTGGTCCAAATTTCAGATTGTAGTAACAACAGCTATTCCTGGTTACATTGAATCAAACAGAGCAGAGCTCCTCCCTCATGTCGATTCCATTAGTATAATGAAAGAATTTTGCAGCTCTGTCAAAGGCCCTATCTTATCTCATGATCAGCTCTCCAGGGCTTGATGTGGTCAGAGACAGTTTACTGGATATTGTTCAGTAGGGTGATTGACATCATCAATGACTTTGGTAATCACTGGTGACTGAGATCTCCAGTCATAATTCACTGGTGTTTGCAGATGTCTGTTACTTCAATATTATTACTAGGTGCATGGCCAGGACATATCTCATTTCATAGCACTTTTGTTTGTTTCAGTTAATATGTAATAATTCCTGCTACCATTTCATTTGTTGTGGTTTTGATAACTGTTCAGTTTGTTATTTGGTTGGGGATTCCCACATACTGTTCATGTGGTAGTGCTCCAATACAACCATTGATTGTACTAGGACTCTGTGAATAATAACCTCTGCGTCCTGGTTGCAACTTAAATGCCTCCTTCAATTATGTCCATGGAACCCAATACACACTTAAATTCATCCAGATTGGATTCGAAACTTCTGGATAAGTTTCTCTCTAATTTCAACAGGCAGTGTTTGCTTCAAGATCATTCAAATATTTCTACCTGAAATGGTTCATCCCAATAGCATGCCTTATTAAGTTATTATTTGAAATATCAGCACAACCTCCCGTTTTGAAAAGAGAAAAGCTCCGAGTAAAAACCTTCTTCTGTAGTATTACCTGCACACCACTGGACCACAATTTGACAAGAAAACTCTTTTCAAAATCTTGCACACTGAGGTGTCAAAAGTCATAGGATATCTCCTAAAATTGTGTCTGACCCCCATTTGCCTGGTATAGTCCACCAACTCAGTATGGCATGGACTCAACAAGTCATTGGAAATCCCCTGCAGAAATAATGAGCCATAATGCCTCTATAGCCATCCATAAATGTGAAAGTGGTGGCAGTGCAGGATTTTGTGCATGAACTGACCTCTTGATTCTGTCCCATAAATGATTAGTGGGATTCATGGTGGACAATCTGGGTGGCCATATCATTCACTCAAATTGTCCAGAATGTTCTTAAAATGAATCGTGAACAACTGTGGCCCAGTGACATGGTGAATTTATGTCCATAAAATTTGTATTGTTGTTTGAAGACCTAGAGTCAATGACTGTCTGCAAATGGTCTCCAAGTAGCTGAACATAATGATTTCAAGTCAATGATCAGTTCAGCTGGACTAAAACCTAGTCGATTCCAAATAAACACAGACACCACCAATATGGAACTACCACCAGCTTGAACAGTGCCTTGTTGACAACTTGGGTCCATGACCTTGTGACGTATGTGCCACACCTGAAATCTACCATCAGCTCTCCCCAACTAAAATTGGAGCTCATATGACCAGCAAACCATTTCCCACTAGACTGATAAGGTCACAAGCCCAACAGGTGATGTCATGCTTTTTGCAAAGGCACCTGTATTGGTCGACTGCCACCGTAGCCGATTAATGGCAAATTTCACAGCACTGTCCTAACGGATACACTTATCATATGTCCCATGTAAGGTAACAGGGGATAATATGGAACTGCCACCGTAGCCGACTAATGCCAAATTTCACAGCACTGTCCTAACGGATACACTTATCATATGTCCCATGTAAGGTAACAGGGGATAATATGGAACTCTTACAAGTATGTAAGGTAACAGGGGATAATATGGAACTCTTTCAAGTAATTGCAGCAGCAGAGATAATATGCTGGGCAAAATAGACCGGAAAATACTTGTGTGTTTTGATGGGCGTTGTAGTTCTGTTGCATAGTGTTTTGGTTTTCTTTTAATTGCAACGAATTATATGAGTGTGGTGATAATTTGTAAAATTATATAATGTATTTAGATTTAAGTATTTATATATTATAAAATATTGTAAACGAATTGTGGCCATGTTTAGTGATTATTTTGACTACTGTGGTGTCATGTGACCCGACTCAGGACTGTGGATATGAGCGGGAAAATCAGGGTCTTTTGTCGTTGGCCATTGTGGTGGTGAGTTGGGAGCGGCAAAGTGCCGCGAGTGCAAGCACGGACGCCAGGGTGTGTGAAGGAACAAAGTGAAAGTGTGTGGGTGTGAGACAAACAGTGTACGAATTGCACCGATTATTATTTGTGAACTTAAAAATGCATGGCCACAACGTTAAAGTGTTTCTTTTGAATAAATAAGGTTCAATCTGAACGTGTATAGTTCAATTCACTGCTCTTCAAAAGCCAGCCAATATCAGACTCAATAATAGGGGCGCAAATGCAACCGTTTACTACCAACCCCCTTTACAGATGAGCCACGTGAAAAATAGGTAGTAAACGAGCCCGAGTTCAGTTGCAATTGGGGGCTCGTACGGGATGGGACTTTCTTCCATATTCCATAGTATTTCAGAATCGAATGTCCACCTGATGTTAGGCTTTTGAACAGTCAGTGTGGGGGCTCTGAGCTAAATCGGTGCATTAGCAGTAACGGAGTGTTTGTGCTGGACAAGATATGCGCTGCCCCGTGGTTACGCCGATATAAGGCCACCACGATTGTGAAGCAGTCAGTTACACAGTCTGATGAGTCGACCACGTGTTGCCGCGGGTAAAACCGCCGTGCTTGCCGTGTCCACGCGTTGCCACGGGTAAAACCGCCGTGCTTGCCGTGTCCACATGTTGCCGCGGGTAAAACAGTCGTCCATGCCGCGACACGTGCTGCCGCGAGAAGAAACCGTCGTCCGTGCCACGTCCATGTGTTGCTACGGGTAAAGCAGTCGAAGCTGCATCCACGTGCTGCTGACGATCAACGCCGTCGTCCGTGCCACCGACGAACACGACTACATGCTGCCAGGGGCCTACGCAACGTGTTCTCGCTCCTGATTGAGTTTGCTGTGTGTCCTCGCCGCCGATTATGATTCATTGCGTAGCTGTGCTGTGGAGCTCACTGCAGACGTCGTGTCACACGAGGATTTTAAAGATAAGTACAGCCAGCAGCTACATTGCAAAATTGTGTCCTTTCATTAGCCATGGCCGATGAGATGCGTGAATCTCAAAATGAAGGCGAATCAGTGGATGTTAGGAGTACCTGTAGTAGCCCTAGCATGCCAAAAGAGATAGGCTGGATACCAGGAAGTGACCTCAGCACATTTTTTGTAAAACTTACTAGTAAATTAGGAGAAATAGACTCGAAAATAGGGAATATAAAAACTGCAATAGTTGGAGAAATGGATTCGAAAATAAGGGATATGGAATTAAGGCTTAGTGATAAAATAAAGACAGTGAGTGAAAAATTTGATCAGCTAGATCTCAAATTCACTCAAATTACAGATAAAGTTGAAAACACAGTTAAAATTGTTCAGGGAATTATCGAGAGAGTTGATGAGGTTGAAAGAGGCCTAGTAGCCAAGGTGGACACTGTGCAAAGTAATCTTGTGGGGCAGATTCAGGTACAGGAACAGAAATGCACATTATTTCAAAGACAAACAGAGGCAGACATTGAATCCATTAAGATAGGAGTGCTGGATTGCCATAAGGGAATTACTGACAATAAGAAGGGATTAGAAGGGGAAATAAATGTCTTGAGGGAAACAGTTAATACTGTGGCAGCAGGGAATGGAAATCTATTGTTGGGATATCCTCTGGGGCATGGATTTCATACAAAACCTTTTAATGGGGAGAATAAATACCATGCAGTTGACTTTCTAGCTGCGTGTAAGGATAACTTTGTGACATGGATGAGTGAGCAGGCAAAAATTAAATATGTTAAGAGGCAGTTGGAAGGGGGAGCTCAAACATGGGCAAACCAAAATGATGATAAATTTTGTGATTTTAAAACCTTCGAAAACCTGTTCTTGACAAATCCTGGGGCCAGGCAAAACAATTAAGATTGCAAAACGATTTTTTGAATGGATCCAGTTACAAGAGTGGAAAGGAAAGTATGAGAGAGTTCTGTGTTAGGGAACTGAATAAATTAAATCATCTGGATAGGCCACTGGGCGTATTAACAGAAATATCTACACTAAAGAAAAGATTACCAGAGCATTTGCAATGGGATTTAATTCACAGTGCAACAGATTCAGTGGAAGAATTTCTTAATTTTGTGGATAATATGGACAGGGCGTTGTGTTACAGACCTAAATACATGGAACATAGGGAGAGTGGAAGGTATCATGAAAGGGGAAACAGTATTAATTATGAATACAGTAATAACCATAACAGGTGGAGAGAAGATAGAAGTGATCAGAATAATCAGGATAGAGATTGGAGAAGCAAGCCACAAAGGTATAACAGAAATTTTGGAGGGAGAAGAGACAATTTTGATCAGATGAGGAGCGATAGAGAAGGTATGAGAGTAGGAATGCCGGATGCAAATGGACGGGGTAGGCAATCAAAAAACTAATTGATGCCTCACGTAAGGTCCGCAGGGGGGCTGGTAATTATATGAACAGGGCCAGACAAGGACATGATGGGAGGAGTAATAAAGTCAGCAAGGAAAATAGGGAAATTGGGATATGTGATATGGATGCTGTCTTAGGAAATGAAAATCTATGGGGGGGGGGGGGGTTTAACAATTATAGAAATACAGATAAAAGGTATAAGAGGAAAAAAGGGAACAAGGCTAATATCAGCAATGAACAGTGTGAGTTTTACATTGATGACATGTTTAAAAGGGAAGAGAAATTACAAGCAGAGGAGGACAATATTGGTTTGTGTGCAGCAAAACTCATTGAAAGATCAGAGACAGAGGTAGTTTCATCAAAAGGGGGAACAGAAGTGGATATGGAATTAAGGGCCAATGTTCACAGTAATAATGGGTGTGATGAATAGGTAGAGATGCCTATTGGAAATAGTATGGAGAATTGTGGAAAAGGTGAGGAGAGGGTTATTCAGTGTGATGTAAAGGCTAATATGAGTGGTGTATTTGACAATGTGGAAAATGCTGGTAAATTACCTACTGATAAGGTTACTGTGCTTGTGGGTGCAGGTGTTAACTGTGGTAGTGATAATGACTTCAGTGTGAATATGGAAAGGCATAATGATATGGAGAATGTTGCTGTAGGTTGCCCAGAAGATAAAATTGAAACCTATGTTTTCTTAACTGATGATGCAAGCCTCAAAGATGTTAATTGTGGATGGTTAGGAAAGGAGGAGGCTGATTATGATTTGAGTGATTGGGTGTCCTATGCAAAATTACATAAAGCTTTGATGCCTGAAGAATGGGGTAAAACAAAATTTAAAATTGCCAGAAAATTGGAAGAATTAAGTGAAGAAGAGAATGTTGAGTTTGCTATTAAGGATCTGTTTGAAGGGGATACTGATGTTTTGGAGAAAGACCTAAAGATATTTGCATTATGCAAGAGGAAAGCAGGAGTGAAGTAGAAAGAGATTTATTACAGGAATCAGGGCTGAACAGAGTAGAAATAGAGGTGATAGAGCCAATAATTGATATCAGTGTGGTACGAGTTGCAGATATAGTATTATTAGACTCTGGCTCAAGTTTATCTGCAATCTCTGAATCTTTCTGGCAGCAAATTAAAGGTTTAGAATTAATAGAATTACCAGTTACAGGAGTCAAAATTAAGACAGCAACTGGGACATGTAGCAAGCCCATCAGCAGGGAAGTATTACTGGTAGTTGCTTTGTGGTGAAGGGTTTGGCATTGAATGTAATTTTGGGTATGGACTTCTTGTACAAGTATGACTGTAGCATTTTTGTAAAGGACAGAGTGGTAGAATTTGATGCTGGTGGAAATAGACGAAGAATAAAATTTAAATGGGAATTAAAAGGAGGTGAGACAATTACTCATTTACAAAGGATAGAAGAGGTAGGTGAGGAGATGTGCACTGAACAGCAGATGCATGACAAAGTAAATGAAATGGGACATTTAAATGAGGAACAAAAGGTGCAGCTTACAGGTTTATTGTGTAAGCATAAGCATGTGTTCTCTGACAGACCTGGAAAAGTCGTAGATTTCAGTTATGTTTTGAGGGTATTGCCACATGAAGTGATAAGGGCCAACCCTTATCCTATAGCAATAGCTAATAGAGAGGCTGTAAGGGCAAGGATACAGATGATGTTGAAGTGGGGCATACTGGAAATGGGGAGGAGTGAGTATTGTAATCCAATAGTAGTGGTGAAAAAGAGGGATGGTTCTATAAGAATAGTATTGGATGCAAGAAAGCTAAATAAAATAATAGTCAAAGAAAATGATCAGCCAGAGAACATGGATGAGCTGTTGCAAAAATTTTATAAAGTTAAAATTCTGTTAAGTGTTGATTTGACTTCAGGGTTCTGGCAGGTGCAATTGGCTGAAGAGAGCAGAAAGTACACTGCTTTCTTATTTGAGAGCAGGACTTATATGTTTACAGTTGTGCAATTTGGTTTATCAATATCTGTACAAGTTTTTGTAAGGGCTTTAAGTCATGTGTTGGGTGATGAATTAATGAGAAAATTGACAGTGTACGTAGATGACATTTTGATTTTGAGTAGCAATTGGCAAGAGCACTGTCAGCTGTTGGAGGATGTATTCAAGGCTATATCTAAAGGGGGGATGACCCTTAAGTTAAGTAAGTGTGAATTTTTTCAAGCAACATTACTATTTCTTGGTCATCAGTTAACTCCTGATGGCATTCTTCCCAATAAAGAGAAAATCAAGGCTATTGTTGACTGCAATGTGCCAACGAACAGGAAACAATTGAAATCGTTTATAGGACTATGTTCATTCTATAGGAAGTACATAAGTGATTATAGCCTGAATTCACCTAACTTATGTAGACTATTAAATAAAAGTGTAACCTGGTGCTGGACATCTGAGTGTGACCGGGAATTTAAAGCCATCAAGAATAGCTTAAAAAACAGCAAAATTTTGTTCTATTGAGATTTGTCTTTGCCTTTCTGTATTGGGGCAGACAGCTCAGATTACGGGATAGGGGCAGTGCTATTTCAGGAGATGGTAGTAGATGGGAAGACCGAGCACAGGGCAATCGCTTTTGCAAGCAGAATGCTGTCCAAACATGAATTACTGTATGGTATCTCAGAGAAGGAACTTTTAGCCATAGTTTTTGGATTTCAGAAGTTCAGGATATATGTGGAAGGTTGAAAAAAGTGATTGTTTGCACAGACCATAAGGCTCTGAGCTATTTGCAAGAATGTAAGCTGTTAAATAATAGACTCATGAGATGGGCCATGTTTTTGCAGCAGTTTAACTATGAGATAAGATATATTAAGGGCACAGACAACAATGTGGCTGATGCCTTATCAACATTACCTTTCATTGGAGAAGAACATGAAGCGAATGGAGACGAGAAAGAACTACAGATATTGTATATGAAAGGAGTGGGTGGAGAGAAGGAAATCAGATCCATCTGTAAGGACATGAGGAGACTTCAGAATGGGGACTAAACCTTGAAGTTTATCAAAACAAACTTTGGAAGTAAAGAACATGAAAAAATAGCTAAATATTATAGAATTTATAAGGGTATTTTATTTAGACGAAGAAATTTGGACAAAGAGGAGTGGAAGGTATGTTTTCCAGATGAGCATGTGGAAAAATTAATAAATTACATCCACCTTAGCCATGGGCATTATGGGGCTAAAAAATGTTTGGAAATACTGCAGGACTACGTTAGTTTTAACAACATGACCAGGAGAGTAAAGAGACAGTTGGCTTCTTGTGACAAATGTTAAAAAGTGAAGTATAATACTATTGCAGTACAAGGAGAGATGCAGAATATTGTTCCTAAAAGAAATGGTTAACTGCTGGCTATTGATTTATTTGGGAGGCTGCCAACAGGTCGAGGGGGTGTAAAGTATGTTCTTTTAGCTGTTGATGTATTCTCAAAGTTTGTAAGGCTGTATCCACTGAAAAAGGCCACTAGCCAGAATATAATTAACAAGCTAGAGAAAGATTACTTTGTGAATGTTATAAAACCAGAGAATGTTCTGTCTGATAATGGAGCACAATTTGTATCTAGTGTGTGGGGGAAGTTTATGCAAAGATCTGGGATGAAGTATATAAGGATTTCAGTGTATCACCCTGCGGGAAACCCTGCTGAGAGGTATATGTGGGAGCTGGGTAGGCTATGTAGGACACATTGCAGTAAAAAGCATAGTACTTGGGCAGAATACATAACTGTGTTTGAGGATCCTATGAACACAGTGAGGAGTTGTGCAACAGGATTCTCACCCTATGAGCTCATGAAAGATATCACGCCAGACAATCTAATAGCAGAACACATAGATTTTCCACCATCTCAAGACTTGACAAGTCAAGAGAAGATGCAGATGGCCAGACAGCAAATGTTAAAGAAAGGATATGAGAGACAGAGGAGGCATGGAGAAAGGTATAAGACAACAAAGTTCAGGGAGGGAGATAAGGTGCTGGTGAGGAACAAGAAAAAATCCAGTGACATTGATGGCGAAATCAAAAAGTTATTTGAATTATACCATGGACCCTTTGAGATAACGGGATGTCCACACCCTAATGCATATAGGTTGGTATATCCAGTGTCCAAAAAGCCATTTGGACTGAGAAATGTAACGGAGTTGAAAAAATATGTGGTCAAAGAATAAAGGTTAAGGAAGTGAGATTCCCATGTACACTATTGTCGAGTTAAAAAAAAAAAAATATTGGGGGCTATGTATACGTGTATTTATAATTGGAGTATTATTTGTATTACTGTGTATGTTGCGATGCCCTTGTTGGTGGTCAACAAACTTCATTATACTGTATGTATTTGCAATAAGGGAATCTGTTGTCCAATGGATTTGCACAACTGGTGTGGGTGTGATAGAAGCCTTGTTGAAAGTCATACGGGAACTGAAACCTATTGTACATATAGTCTATTTCTGTATAAATGTGTGGAGAATATAGGAGGGAGGAAATCTGCAAATAGTTTGTTAAAAAAAAATAGTTGAGATTTTATTAAAATTTCTAATGTATCTGTGGCACTTGGAGTTGATACTGGTGCTTGGGGGTAGGATTGTTGCTGGGACAGTCACTAAATAGGCAAATTGTAGAGGCATATGGGAAATAATTAACTTGCTTATTATGAGATGTTCATGAGGAAAGTGAGGGAAAGAACACTAATGGCTAAGTGGATGCTAGTAAAAGTTTTATTTATTTATTTGTTTATTTATTTTATTTATCCATCCGTTGACAATAAATATTGTATGGATGTTGTCAAGCCATTTCAAAGAAATGGACACAAACAATATATACGTAAAAAAGTACAAAACAAAATAATACAATGAGGTTAATAATAATAATACAATGTAAGTAATATAGCCTATATACATCCCTGCTTGTTATTTTAAATGCATAGTCTGTTTTTCATAAGGCTTTAGTTTTGTCCTCCCTAAGCGGCAAGTCCTTATATACACCACACTGCTTAAGTATATATTTACATCACACAACAGCTGTCCTTTAAGTATGTAATGTAATTAATGATTAGGTAATGAATGATTAGGTAGGGCCTACATATTGAGTATTTTCCATTTTGCCTTTATAAATATCATCAGAAAATATTTACTGAGCTACATAGTCATTTACACAATAAAAACATTGTTCTACTAGAAATTTTTTAAATTCTGTTTTAAATTTGTCATCATCTTCTAACTTCCTGATGTTGATGGCAGTGCGTTGTACAGTTTTGCACCGATATGGCTCACATGCCTTTGTGTATTCCTTCTTTTTGTTCACTGAGTATGGAGTGCTGCGCTATTACGGGTATTGTAGTTATGAAAGTCGGCATTTGTCTGAAAATCTGCAATATGGGTCCTGACATACAATACACATTTGTATATTTATAATGATGGTATAGTAAGTATTCTAAGCTTTTTGAATATGGGTTTGCAGTGTGTCTGTGGATGACTGTGAGTTATTATTCGGATGGCCCTCTTCTGCAACAAAAAAATTTGTTTTAGGCGCCCTGTTGTGGAACCCCGAAATATTATTCCGTATGTGGCAAGAGATTGAAAATATGCCATTCTGGCACCCTCTGAGGTACAAACATTTGCAATAATTCTGAGAGCAAAACAGGCTGAAATAAGTTTCTGTGCAAGTTTTATTACGTGGTCATTAAAATTTAAGTTTTCATCCACATGAATCCCCAGCAATTTTGTGGATGTCACTCTGTCTAAGGCTTTGTTACCCCACACCAGATCAAGATTTACATTTTGACATCTTTTCCCAAACTGCATATAATTTGTTTTATTTACATTCAATGTCAACCTGTTTGCATTGAGCCAAGAGTGGATGTGATTTAGTACTTTATCAGCAGTTGTTGGTAGCAACTGCTTTGGTGCACTTATTATCACACTAGTATCATCTGCAAATATTATTGCTTTGGCTGCATCATCTGAGGTGTGAAAATCATTTATATAGACAAGAAACAATAGGGGCCCTAAGATGCTGCCTTGTGGTACTCCTATTTCTACATTTTTTGCCTCTGATACTGAATTTATTTTGTGGTTGGAGTAAGTTGATGTCAGTCCTACAACCAGTGTTCTGTTTTTTAGGTATGATTCAAACCATTTTTTTCCTATCCCATGTATACCCAACGATTCCAATTTTTCTAAGAGAATGTCCTGGTTCACTGTGTCAAAAGCTTTGGAGAGGTCTAAATTTACTCCTACTACACTATAATCTTTTTCCAGATTTTTGATTATTTGTTCAGTGTAGCACATTACTGCTGTTTCGTTATTTTTACGTGCTTGGAAGCCATGCTGATTTCTGTTAAGTAAATTATGGTCGTTTAGATATGTGTTGATTTGGTGTTTCATCAGTTTTTCTAATATTTTTGAAAATGCTGGGAGGAGAGATATTGGGCGATAGTTTTCTACCTTATACTTGTCGCCGTTTTTAAATAATGGCTTCACTTTTGAAATTTTCAGCCGTTCTGGAAAAGCTCCTTCACTGAATGATAAATTGGCTATGTGTGCAAAGGGCTTTGCGATTTGTGGTGCTGTCCTTGTTATGATTGACACAGGCACCTCATCTATGCCAGCCGATATTTTGGGTTTCAAGCTTTGTATCACTTTCAACACTTCACCCTCATTTGTTGGCTCTACCCTCATCCTACAAGCTGTTTTTGGATATTCAGGTTTTTCTTCATTTGTAAATTTTAAGCTTAAAGAAGTTGTTGCATTTATGAAATAATTGTTAATATAATTTGGCAAATCTTGTTTATTAATATTGACATTTTTAAAATTTTTGAGGCTAATGTCCTGGTTTTCACAACTCTTCCCCGTTTCAGTCTTCACAATACCCCATATGGCTTTTGATATGTTTTCAGACTGTCTTGTAAAACTATCATTACTCATTAATTTGGCTTTAGCAATTACTTTTCTATATACCCTCTTGTAATTTCTTGACATATTCTATGAATTGTGGGTCTGTGGATGTTTTCATTTTGGAAATTAGTCTCTTTAGAGTTCCACAGGAAGTTTTGATGCCTGCTGTGATCCAAGAACTTGGCTTTGTATTACCATGTGACCTGATTTTTGACAGCTTTTTTGGAAAACACATTTCAAAATATCCCATGAAAATGGAAGAAAATGTGTTATATGCACCATTTGTATTTGTTAGGGATAGTACTTCTGCCCAAGCCTCATTAGTTAGCATATTTATGAATTCTAGACAGTTCTCCGTAGAAAAATTTCTTTTATACATGAAGTGTGTTTTTCTCTCTTTCAGTGGCCTTGAAGGGATTTTGAGGACAAGAACATTGTGGTCTGATAATCCCAAATCAGTATTTGTCACTTCAACTTCTGTGCGTCCTACTTTTGAAAATATATTATCAATAAGACTGACTGTATTATTTGTTATTCTTGTGGGTGTGTGTATGTGTGGAAGGAGGTTGAAACTACATAACAGATTTAGGAACTTATCTTTTAGCCTACTTTCACTCATAAGAGTAATATTGAAGTCCCCACACACAACTACAGTGGCTCTATTGGTGAACAGAGTGTTAAGCAATATTTCTAATTGGTTAAAGAATATGTCTGCATCACCAGTAGGTGGTCTGTATATTGCTATGACTATGACTTTTCCCTGTATTTCATTCAACTGCACAGCTGCAGCTTCAAAATGATTTTCCACACTCAATGATTCAGCTTCACACCTTCTTTTATAGCTGATACTTGGTTTGGTAAATATACATACACCTCCATTTTTGGTATTTTTTCTACAATATTGGCTTGCCAACTTAAACGGATGAATATTAATGCTACTTAGTTCAAAACTTCTGCACCAATGCTCCACAATGCACATGCAGTCAATATTTGCACTGTTCATATCTACCTCAAGTTATAATGATTTATTTCTAAGACACTGAATGTTTAAGCTTAGAATCTGCAGGTGATGAGGATGAGAACAGGTTACATTTGTATTTACATTTTGTGGTGTCATACTCCGTTCCTTGCCCTGGCGAGGTACCAAAAATCCTCCAGAAGGACAGGTTTTCTGCACCTTGTAGGTCGTTCACTGGGATATGGTGAGTTGCTTGCTGCTGCTGCTGGTGGTGTAGCTCCCGGTGTCATTGATGCTGTCATTTCTGTTGTTGCTGTTGATGGTGTATCTGTTTCTGATACTTCAGGTCTTGGTTCTGTTGTTATTGATATGCTTCCTTGTGAACTGCTAGTACTTGGGGTGTTTTCTTGCAATGTCAGAACATCACACTTGTCTTGTAGTGGTGATGCTTCATTTTCAGATTCACCAAGTAGTTTGTGGGTCTTGTCCTTGAGGGGAATTACGTTTGAAGTGTCACAACTTACTTTCGTTTTGGCATTTACTATTTCTATTGTTTTTGCAATTACGAAACTTTTTCCTAATCTATTTAAGTGGAAACCATGTCTAGTATGGAATCTCCTTCCTAGTTTGCTTATATCAATGAAAGTCACATTTTCGAATCATTTGCATATCTGTTTCATCTCACTATTTGCACTTTCCACTTCTTTGTTAACGCAGGACCATTCCGCTAGGTCATGACGATGTGGTACTGAAAATACAATGACGTTTGTACATCTTAGTTCATACAGTCGCCTTTTTAGTGACAGCAACAGATCTTGTTTTTCGTTTCTTGCGACGTCGTTTGTTCCTGCTAGGAAAACGGCAAAGTCTTTGTTGCTTAATGTGGGAACTTTTTCATGGCTTATTGCAGTTGCTGTGCAGAATTTCGCACCTGGTGTCACCATGGAAGTTAAGTTCGCATTGCTTTTATTACGAAAGCCAGTAGCTATGTTTCGCCCTTGGCTGTCTGAATATATTTCGATTTTTGTAATTGTTTTGGAGCTACAAAATGTAGGCCTAACTCAGCTGTTTATGTCCTCTTTCTTTTTCACACAAGCCGGTAATCCATCGGAACTACATAAGGTCGGCAAATGTTTGTTTTATGACCTTGGTGAGTTTGTTTGCCATTTATGATTGAATCTAGGTAGCCATGGAAATGTCATAAAAGAATGGGTTTCAAGATATTGCCAAATATTATGCGAAAATTTATATAGGAATTCATAAAAAAAAATTTGAGTGTATTTATGTACAGTGATATAGCTGTATGGATGCTTAAAAAAAATATAAGAATCTGCATCTGGGAATAAATTCTCTTGGTGCGGGGGGTAGAAGTGTCGGAGCTCCTGATCTGGGAACATTTGAAGGGTGAAATAGAATATATTTAACTATGCCATGTTTGTGTTTGATTTGTGTGCATGTTCATCATTTGTACAAACCTCAATAAGAACTGATGAGTGAAAACAGGATGTTCTGGGGAGGATTCGGATAGCCTGATTCCTGGGAAATGTGGGTCTGCATGTCTAGGCAAGATTCATGAGGATTTGGTTAAACTTTGATAGGATGGCTTGGCTAATGAAAGGAAGCACAGTGCTGCTGGCTGACAAGTTTGGAAAGACTGTATTCCAATGCATAAACCTGTGAACACAAGGATCTGGTTACAACAAATTCGTGCAACTTACAGAAACAACTGTATAAAAAGTGGAAGTGTTAATGTGCAGTGAATGTGCAACCTACATATAGACTAACATGGGCATTTATTTTGTCTGCCCAATCAGACTCAATAGGATACTATGTAATTGTATATTTGAGTTGGATACATTGTTGGATTATGTATGTATGTTTTCTAATGACAGTACTTACACTGATTAACTCACCACTATAACACTGTTCTACATGTTTTGGTGCCATTATAGTTATAACTAAAATGTTTAATATATAAAGTAATATGGGTTCACTCCATTTGGTGCTACTTCATGTTGCCATTACTAAGGTAATGTCTCCATGAAGTGGGGGTATGTAAGGTAACAGGGGATAATATGGAACTCTTTCAAGTATGTAAGGTAACAGGGGATAATATGGAACTCTTTCAAGTAATTTAAATTTTAAAGCACAGCAGCAGAGATAATATGCTGGGCAAAATAGACCGGAAAATACTTGTTGTGTGTTTTGATGGGCGTTGTAGTTCTGTTGCATAGTGTTTTGGTTTTCTTTTAATTGCAACAAATTATATGAGTGTGGTGATAATTTTTAAAATTAATTAATGTATTTAGATTTAAGTATTTATATATTATAAAATCTTGTAAACGAATTGTGGCCATGTTTAGTGATTATTTTGACTACTGTGGTGTCATGTGACCCGACTCAGGACTGTGGATATGAGCGGGAAAATTGGGGTCTTTTGTCGTTGGCCGTTGTGGTGGTGAGTTGAAAGCGGCAAAGTGCCACGAGTGCAAGCATGGACGCCAGGGTGTGCGAAGGAACAAAGTGAAAGTGTGTGGGTGTGAGACAAACAGTGTACGAATTGCACTGATTATTATTTGTGAACTTAAAAATGCATGGCCACAACGTTAAAGTGTTTCTTTTGAATAACTAAGTTTCAATCTGAACGTGTATAGTTCAATTCACTGCTCTTCAAAAGCCAGCCAATATCAGACTCAATAATAGGGGCACAAATGCAACCATTTACTACCAACCCCCTTTACAGATGAGCCACGTGAAAAATAGGTAGTAAACGAGCCCGAGTTCAGTTGCACCCAGACTAATTTCTGTGATTTAGTATTTCATGCAGTGTTGATTGTCTGTTAGCAAAGAAACCTCTCCACGAATGCTGCTGCTCTTCACCATTAAATGAAGACCGTCAGCCACTGCATTGTCCACAGTGAGAGATAATGCCTGAAATCTGGTATTTTCAGCACACTCTTAGCACTGAGGATCTCAGAATATTAAATGCCCTAATGATTTCAAAAATGGAATGTCCTATGCCATCAGGTTTGAATTATCACTCCATGTTCAATGTCTATTAATTTTCATCATGGGGCCATAATCATGTTGGACACCTTTTCACATCAGGGAGATGAGTACAAATGACAGCTCTGCCAATGCACTGCACTTTTATACCACATGTACATGATGCTACCACCATCTGCATATGTGCATATCACTATCCCATGACTTTTGTCACCTCAGGGTACGTTTCACATGAATCATTGATTTCAGTTACTCATATTGGTCTGTCACATGTAAACATTTGTTTACACAAATTATATTTTGTGGCCTGGTTGATGCCAGGGGCAACACACCTGTAAAGTGAATGGCACAGGATATACTGTCTCTTACCTGATGAATATATTTGAAAAGTTCTATGCTTAAGCGTCTTTCCTTCTATCATTACTGTTGTGAACAGTGTTGTCACCAACAGTGCACCACGTGCAGAAGGTGAAATATTTTGAACGGGCTGACACACATTCAGACTGTTATAGTCTGATCCTGCACTGTCCCTCTGATATCTATTAACTGTTTTTTCATGTTTTTGACTGATTCTACTAATTTATTTCTCCACTGAAAAAAATTTCATTGTGTTTGTTCCTAGATCATGAATAATTCCTTCCTTACCCCACTGTCGGAGGGAACTTTGTCATCAGGTTACTAACAGCAGTCTGGATTTGCTCATTCACAGATTGTGAGATTTTATCTTCCTTACACTTTGCCCAAGCATCTATGCCAGCTCCTGCCACTTGTGCATGGTTAACTATTCTTATATCATTTTCTTTGATCTAAAGGCATCACTCAGTCTAAAAGTTTGTCTACCATGTCACCTAGGGATTACAGTCTATCATGGATCTTGTTCATTTCTGTTGGTAGCTACTCCATAGATCCAGGAAATCAGCTCTCGAGGTTTTTGCAATTCAATTATCTCCTTTTCTAATTCCTTCAATGTGGCTTCCTGTTTCTCTGTTAATTCAGTAAAAGAAACATACTTGGATGAAGCCATAGCTATTACATCGAGATAGTGAAAGCACTCACCAAAATTTGTCATGAGAGCTGTAAGTGGAGAACTTCAAGTCTTATATATAAATTACTTATGAATGGATGAGAACATATTTCAGTATTTGCTCAGTATTACAAAACAGAATACAGTCTTGTGAAATGCTATAACTGCAAAAGACAGGTAAAATGTGACCCTGGGTTTTCTTGAAACAGAAGAGAGCTACTCTAGTTTACAATACAGCACTGGAATATCACATTGTGCATTAACCAAAATAATTCCAGAAATATGTGAAGAGGCTTATAAAACTATGAAGGAGGAAAATGTAAAGGTAAATAAATGTTTAATACATTATATGGACAATAAGAACTATTTCTATTTTTGAATTATTTTATTAATTGAATTAGTGTTCCAACAACTACAAAATCAATAAAAAGTACAATACAGATAAAGCGCATTTTTACTTGCAACATCCAGAGTTCAAAAATGGTAGAAAGCTAAGAAAGAATTTTTTTAATTTTAGATTGTGATCACATCCGCTGTTCTGACTTGCTGAAAATTTGCCTGGATGTTTCCATATGTAGAGGTAGATGAATTGTGGTCATTTGTCACCTGGAGCATATAGCATATTCCACCTGCCCCCTGCCCATCAACGCACAGTTAATAGCATGCACTATGCACCCCCCCCCCCCCCCTCCCCCTTCAGCCAACAGCAAATGACTGTAACAATTCCAGCACTACAAGCCATTGCATTTCACATTGTCACGAACAGAAAATTAATGACTTTTATCATCAAATCTATTTATTTATTTCCTTATTTTTATTTATTTATTTTGATCAAACATCAACTGATTACAAAAAAACGTTTTTTTTCCCACTCTTCTGAATAAGTCAGAGCCTTACTTACTAGCATTACATATTGTTGCCTGGCATTATTATCTACACAACTTCTTCTAAATTTAGTTGAGAGAACAATGTTTCACATATGGACTATACATAAAAACAATTTGCTATTGTAACACATAGATTAAGGAATTTACAGGTTGTGACACAATATTCAGATCTGAGATCAGATATTTACAGTTTGTGTCACAGTCTAAGATGTGAGATTCATATACTTTTTGATAGATGGTCTTCCATCACAAGAGTGCACTAAATCTAAAAACTCATCTATTGAATATACATGATTGTTTAGGAGCCATAATTTTAATTTCTGTTTTAGTTCTGTAATGGGCAATTTGGAGATAATAGGATGGAAACAATTCAGTAGTCTTATGCCTACATAGTCAGGGCTTTTCTCATAAAGTGTTGTTCTATGAGAGATGTTGTGGGGTCTCTCTCTACCTCAGGTGCTGTGATCGTGTATTTCTTTATTAAGTGTTTTGTTACTGTTTACTGCCATAATGATTATCTTAAGTATATACAGGCTGTGAACAGTTAGTATTTTAAATTCTTTAAACAAATTTCTGCAGGACTCCCTGGCACATTTCTTTCCCATAATTCTAAGTTGGCACATTTCTTTTCCATGATTCTAAGTGCCTTCTTATGTAGGATAAGTACACTTTTCATATTACCTTTACTGCTGGATCTCCATACCTCTATGGCATAGCTTAGATGGGACTCAAATTGTGCAAAATGTATTTGCCTCAGAGTGGTAATGTTACAAAAATGTGTCAGTTTTCTTAGGGCATATATGGTAGTAGATAGCTTTTCGCAAATATCATTTACATGCTCTATGGCTAGGCACTATATTTGATCATATTTATTTGATGACATTCAAGATTTGACAAAGTTCCCTACTACACCATCAAATTTCTTTGACATATCAACTTTGACAAGGAAATATGGTAATGTAATACCTGCCTAACCCATATACACACAAAATACGATCTCATAAACAAAAAGGACACTAGAACAATAATTGGTGTTAAAAATAGATCAGAAATATTGTTTCCTTTGATATAAATTGTGAAGAATACTATTTTGAAAGCAAATAAAAATCCTAGTACTAGTAGGAAGATTGATCAAAATTTTTACTAGCTATTTACTCTAGAAGATTGCCTAAAACTCTAAAGCTTGGTACAGGTTCAGTCTAATCGAGAAAGCAAGAGTTATATGCTCTGACCTTATTTGCTGCTGAATTGTGAGGTATCTCTGTACTGGACCTGGACTTGGCATCAACTGCACCTGATCTCCAACCAGAAAATTTTCGTAACATGCAACAAAATAAAAAATAAAAAATTAAGAATACAGTGCAGTAATGTAATTCAAGGTCCTCACTCCTCAGGGACCTATCTTATACATATTTTTAAAAGGGTTCCATTAGAATTTAGTTTATGCATTTTAAAAGATGTAGATTTTAACATGATTATTATTTACGATGATGATGATTTTGATTATAAAATTCATCTGCTTCTTTACTAAAATTGGAATATTATTGAGCTTACATTATATGCTAGGTAAAATGTTGGCTGCACTCCAGCTGCACATTACTTAAACAAAATGTAAAAACTTCAATCTTACATAAACCAGACTTCTGCAGAATTATGGATTGGGTGGGCGGGCTACACATTGTGCAACTTGTGGCAGTATGATTGACTAATGGCCACAACCATCATAATTGTGTTTTAACAAGTTAAATCAAAATTTCACCAAACACTCTTGTTGCTGACCCACTTTCCAAGTATCCCTCTGACCTGCAAACTGAATATACTTATGAACATGGGTGAAGACAATGATAATTAAAAGTTGCTAAAATGATGATCTCACTTGGAGTTCTATTTTTGAGAAAATACAAAATGATCCTATACACTCACTAGTGCTATTGTGAGTAATATTACCAGTGTCCAGACAGTTTAGAATTATTACAACTCATTTTGCATAATATCAGAAAGGAGGTAGACTTTTTGTCTACCTTGCAATGCGATTAACAGTTGAGAGCAAATATTTTTTTCACCTCAGAGCCATGGCATCAAATGGTGGTGGCATTGTCTGCTCCAAGGCAGCAAACATGGATTGTTATATCTGGAGCAAAGTGTGCATATGTGACAAAAAATAAAAATATACACTACGTCAGAAGTATTTTCAGGAACATATTTAAATGAAAATTTCAGCAAGTTTATGACTACATCCAAAAGAAAATGTGACTAGATATTTCCTAAAATAGAACATTCTCTTGGAGAATCTACCAGAAAAACTACATAAAAAAGGTACCAGAATCCTAAATATCTCAGCTCTAGCAAAGATTACGAGAGTGACCCGGCATTTGTACAGCTTTTTGTCAAATACAAAGTGATATATACGAAACTACTGCAGGATGCAAAAACAATTAAAAAATGATAAGGCCACACAGACGTTCAACAATAAAAGCAAAGCAATAATGAATATAGTAAAACAGGGAACTGGTAGCATAAAGACAAAACAGACAAATAAAAAATCAGAAATAATGGAGACTTAATAAATAAGCCTTTATAGACAGTTACTTTAGCAATGTAGCAACCAAACTGCAAGAAAAACAACTAAAATACAATACACAGCTCCAAATAACTATGTCTCTCATGTAATACTGCTGCTACTGAAGTGGGAGAGGAAATTGTTGGGACTGTGCATAAATTTAAGAGTAAAATGTCCACAGGTCTAAATGAGATTCCAGTGTGTCTATCAAGAGACTGTATTAGCAGCAAAGAAGCACCTCTAACAGATATTATAAATGGGTCACACACATCCAGTTGCTTCTCTATTACTTAAATCAAGCAAAGGTTCCTCCTATCCACAAAAAAGGTGATAAAGAAATCACAGGTAACTACAACCTAGATTCAACACTTTTGTCTTCATTTTCAAAAATGATAGAAACTATTATGAAAAATAGACATATGGATTATTTAAAGAAATATCAACTTCTGTAGAAAGAACAGTTTGGTTTCAGATCTGATAGGGAAAAGAAGCTACTATAAGGAAGTTTGTCAAAGTAGTTTTAGAATTCCCAGATAAAGAATAAAATGTAACAGGTATTTTCCTATACCTCAGCAAAGCATCTGACGCAGATGATCATGAAGTACTTCTAGGTACATCTGAAGTACTGGAAATAAAGGGGTGTGGGTCATAAATAAGTAGTTGAAATCTTAGCTTGCTAACAGGGAGCAGCGGATACAGATCTCTTAAATTTCGGATGGATGAAAGTACATGGTATTGGGATAATTAATGTAGGACATGTTCTGACTCATGAAAAACATAATTGCTCACCAAGGTACAAGTTACTGACAGCAATGTTGGTTCAAGAAACTATTCACAGAAATGATCACAATGACACAAAATACCCATTCCAGAGGCAACCACTTAGTCACCACAGAATGCCTGATGCAAGAGCAACCACTGAAAAGCAATGCAAACTATCCATCTCTCAGGTGATCACTGCATTCATTGACACATCCTGTCATTTAAGCAAGCATTAGTGCACTACAAAATCTGTCACTCATGTGACAACTGAGGTCACAACATATTGCTTCGCACAAGTAACCATTTTTTGCACTACACAATCCTTCACTTGGATAGCCACTGAAATCATAACATATCCCACCATACTAATGAGCACTGAAATCACTAAACCATCACTGCACACATAAAGCATGAGCACGTTCTGCTTTGTGTCTGTGCGAGTATGTATTATATGCAGGTCTGTTCAATGAAGATGCAGCAGCAGGGACACATCTGAAACCTCTGCTCCTTAATACTGCTGGATTCACTCAAGTTGGGCACACAGGGCAATGAAAATACTTTTGATATAACCTAGACACCAAACATGTAAACATGTTGTTCCTATTGTTGGGATCCTGTATTATACACTCCTGGAAATGGAAAAAAGAACACATTGACACCGGTGTGTCAGACCCACCATACTTGCTCCGGACACTGCGAGAGGGCTGTACAAGCAATGATCACACGCACGGCACAGCGGACACACCAGGAACCGCGGTGTTGGCCGTTGAATGGCGCTAGTTGCGCAGCATTTGTGCACCGCCGCCGTCAGTGTCAGCCAGTTTGCTGAGGCATACGGAGCTCCATCGCAGTCTTTAACACTGGTAGCATGCCGCGACAGCGTGGACGTGAACCGTATGTGCAGTTGACGGACTTTGAGCGAGGGCGTATAGTGGGCATGCGGGAGGCCGGGTGGACGTACCGCCGAATTGCTCAACACATGGGGCGTGAGGTCTCCACAGTACATCGATGTTGTCGCCAGTGGTCGGCGGAATGTGCACGTGCCCGTCGACCTGGGACCGGACCACAGCGACGCACGGATGCACGCCAAGACCGTAGGATCCTACGCAGCGCCGTAGGGGACCACACCGCCACTTCCCAGCAAATTAGGGACACTGTTGCTCCTGGGGTATCGGCGAGGACCATTCGCAACCGTCTCTATGAAGCTGGGCTACAGTCCCGCACACCGTTAGGCCGTCTTCCGCTCACGCCCCAACATCGTGCAGCCCGCCTCCAGTGGTGTCGCGACAGGCGTGAATGGAGGGACGAATGGAGACGTGTCGTCTTCAGCGATGAGAGTCGCTTCTGCCTTGGTGCCAATGATGGTCGTATGCGTGTTTGGCGCCGTGCAGGTGAGCGCCACAATCAGGACTGCATACGACCGAGGCACACAGGGCCAACACCCGGCATCATGGTGTGGGGAGCGATCTCCTACACTGGCCGTACACCACTGGTGATCGTCGAGGGGACACTGAATAGTGCACGGTACATCCAAACCGTCATCGAACCCATCGTTCTACCATTCCTAGACCGGCAAGGGAACTTGCTGTTCCAACAGGACAATGCACGTCCGCATGTATCCCGTGCCACCCAACGTGCTCTAGAAGGTGTAAGTCAACTACCCTGCCCAGCAAGATCTCCGGATCTGTCCCCCATTGAGCATGTTTGGGACTGGATGAAGCGTCGTCTCACGCGGTCTGCACGTCCAGCACGAACGCTGGTCCAACTGAGGCGCCAGGTGGAAATGGCATGGCAAGCCGTTCCACAGGACTACATCCAGGATCTCTACGATCGTCTCCATGGGAGAATAGCAGCCTGCATTGCTGCGAAAGGTGGATATACACTGTACTAGTGCCGACATTGTGCATGCTCTGTTGCCTGTGTCTATGTGCCTGTGGTTCTGCAGTGTGATCATGTGATGTATCTGACCCCAGGAATGTGTCAATAAAGTTTCCCCTTCCTGGGACAATGAATTCACGGTGTTCCTATTTCAATTTCCAGGAGTGTATTTTCATGAAGGCTGCCATATTTGCTTACAATCATTGGTGCAATGTGGCCAATGCTATAAGCTCACAGTCCGACTTAACTGTGCTGGCGGTGCCAACTTTTGACCTCTGCTGTGTGATGCCCCCCCCCCCCCCCCCAACCCTACAAGGGAGGGAGGGGGGCATAAGTAGCAGAATGTTCGGTATAAAATATGTCAGGGATTTCACAGGGGCCTGGAGCTTTGTTCAATTTTAACAATTCCAGTTGTTTCTCAATATCACTGACACTAATACTTATTTCATTCAACTTTTGAGTGGTACGAGGATTAAATTGGGGCAATTCTCCTTGGCTTTCCCTCGTTAAAAAAAAAAGAAAAAGAAATGGAGTTAAGCATTTCAGCTTTTTCTCTGGTACCCTGTCAGCAGCTGAGGGATTCAATTAATCATCATTTATACTGCCTTACGCTTTGCCTTTCACCTGTTATGCAGTAGTGTCTGTTTCTTCAGAAGTTTCTTTACAGTGACTGTATTCTAAGGAGATTCCATCACTTTATGAACTGTTCTATGGGGTACATATCTACCTGCCTACACTGTGGAGCTTTCTATGTGGGAATGACCAGCAGCAAACTGTCCATTCACATGAATGGACACAGGCAGACAGTGTTTGTTGGTAATGAGGATCACCCTGTGGCTAAACACGCCTTGGTGCACGGCCAGCACATCTTGGCACAGTGTTACACCATCCGGGTTATCTGGATACTTCCCACTAACACCAACCTGTCAGAACTCCGGAGATGGGAACTTGCCCTTCAGCATATCCTCTCTTCTCGTTATCCACCAGGCCTCAATCTCTGCTAATTTCTAATTTCAATTTGCCGCTGCTCATACCTCACCTGTCTTTCAACAACATCTTTGCCTCTGTACTTCTGCCTCGACTGACATCTCTGCCCAAACTCTTTACCTTTACAAGTGTCTGCTTGTGTCTGTGTATGTGCGGATGGATATGTGTGTGTGTGTGTGTGTGAGTGTATACCTGTCCTTTTTTCCCCCTAAGGTAAGTCTTTCCCCTCCCGGGATTGGAATGACTCCTTACCCTCTCCCTTAAAACCCACATCCTTTCGTCTTTCCCTCTCCTTCCCTTTCCTGACGAAGCAACCGTGGGTTGCGAAAGCTTGAATTTTGTGTGTATGTTTGTGTTTGTTTGTGTGTCTATCGACCTGCCAGCACTTTCGTTTGGTAAGTCACATCATCTTTGTTTTTAGAGATATCTGGGATCCATACCAAATAGGACTATCAATACATATAGGACATAATCACCAGTGTTCGCATGTTTGTTTAACCCATTGAAGTGTAAAAAGACCTGGGCTGCAGATCGTTGAAGACAGAAGCAAAGTATCAAACAAAATACTATTTACAAAGTTTCAAGTACTAGCAGTAAGTGATGAATCTAGGAATACACTACAGCCCCTATGTACCCCTCTTCCAGTGATTGGAAGACTAGATTAAATTAATTACTGCCTGTTAAGAGGCATTTAATCAGTCATTTTTACCATGTTACGTACCAGAAAGAAATGGGAAGAAACCTTAATATGTGGTGCTATGCACTTGATAGTGGTTTGCAGACAATTGACAGTGGTTTACAGAGTTTGGATTTAGATGGAAGTGTAGACATAAATGCATAGTGTAAGACAAACAGCACAAACAATGAGCAGTTCTCCTAGCAACAGCACTTTTAGAGTGAACTTGAAGCAGCCACTCACAGCTCAAGTTTCAGAATGGTTGTCAATGGCCAGATCCCCAAATGGGAACCATCTCGATGTCCTTGCCTGATGACAATAATTGTGAGCAGTGTAGCACCAGTGATGTTGCATATTACAAGCATCACTATAACTCAGTGGGTTTGTTTCATCAGTGTCATGCCGGTGAACTGAGAGCAGTGAGACTGTAGCATGAACACAACCTAAGGAACAAGCACTAAGGCTGAAATTAGTTTTTATTATATTTTGCATATCATCAGAGTAGAATCTTATACCAATTAAAAATTGAAACAGTACAAAGATCTCATACAATCTCAAAGAAAATCTTTTTACTTATCATCCACTTTAAACAGTCTTGGGTCATCCCATTAAATAAAATGAAGAAAGAAGATGACTCTACTCGAAAAAGGAAGATGTCCCTTGACAAACAATGACTGTGATACTGCAGTGTGCTGATTGGAATACAAACAATGGAAGGAGTAAAGGTAAGAACTTACAATATATGTAAGATACTGAGCATGCAATACGCATATAAACAAGATGAGAAACAGTTGCTAAACTTTTGCAAAATTTTGCTTCATCACAGCTAACTAATACAATAGTTTAATAGCATTTGTTTCAGTTCATGTTCCTGTTACTCAGTCTCTGATGACCAGAATGAGTCCACACAAGCAAATAATGATTCTCAGGTAATACTAATCACAAATAAATGTCCGCAGGGACGCAATACCAATGAAGTCTGAAGGAAGCATAAATACATTAACAAAAAAGGAAAAAAAGGAAAAATACTGCACACCCTGAAGGAATTACCTAAATGGGATGGAAATCAATAGATGTGATGTACATGTACAGACAAACAAATGATTACAATTTTAGAAAAACTGGATGATATTGTCACAGAAGAAGCTGAGTAGGACCATGGTGTAGTGGTTATGATACTAAACTATTGCATGGAGGGTCATGAGTTCAAAACTCACCAGCACTGGACGACTTTAATTTCTATATTTACTTCAAGTACATTCTAGAAGTATCCACAAATGTCAAGAATCATTATACTGGAATGTTCTGTATCTGTATAGATACTATATATGTTCTGGCCAGAGGCACTTCGCTCTATGCTCTTGTATGTCTAAGTGCTGAATAAATGTTCATTAAGTGGAATTAGTGTTCATTATTCAACTAATTGCACCTTTTTCTATGTGACGTTACTCTGGCAGAGACACTGGGTGTCAGAACTTGTGATAGCGCAAATTATCGACAACACAGTATCTCCCATCAGGCCATGACAGAGCTGTCGTTCACATGGCGAGAAACCCGAGTTCGGGCCACATTCAACAGATCACAATTTACTAGAGACAGAAGAAGAATAAGACATTATGATGACAGCAACTGTGTGCCACCACATGAGACATCCTTCCAGGTTCTCTGATGACTATGGCCAAGATCCAAACAAGTGGCTGAAGGTATATGACCATATAGCCAAATTTAACAAATGTGATGACACCATGTGTTTGGCTAACATATTTTTCTACTTGGAGGGCACTGCCAAGCAGTGGTATGAGAATAACGAGGAGAAGTTCACAAGCTGGGAAGTATTGCAGGTGGAACTGTGGAAGTATTTCGGTGACACACAACAACAGAAGTGCAAGGCTGAAGACAAATTAAAGTGCAGGGCACAGCATCCAGGAGAAACTACAGCATCCTACATTCAAGACATCTTGGAGCTGTGTAAAATACTGGATTCTACAATGAAGGAGGAAGACAAGGTTGCACATCTCATGAAGGGTGTTGCTGAGGATATGTATCAAATCCTACTCCTGAAGGAAGTTTCAACAGCAGATCACTTCATGAAATGGTGCCAATATACCAAGAAAATGCATCAAAAAAGAATTACACACAAGAAGTAGGAACGGCTTCCCAATGTCATCATATCAATGTCTGTGATAGAGGAAGCAACTGATTTCACAAGCGTTCTTTGTCAGATAGTAAAAAAGGTAGTTCAGAAGGCACTTGGATTGCACATCGAGCAAAAAACCGAGACACTTCAAGAGGTCATAAGGGAGGAAGTGGAACAGACATTGAACCCAATCTCTCGTCCTTCATTTCCGTTTAAAATGGTGAAAAAGTCGAGACCCTGGCGGAGTTACGTTCCCACAGTGCCGAATGAGGAACCTGTTTGGGCACCAAGGAAGCCTGATGTCTAGAGGACACAGGATAACCAACCAGTATGTTTCCACTGCGGATGACCGGGACATGTGGTGAGTTATTGTTGAGAAAGGCGACAGGTATTTGGTGCGCCCACGCCAGAAGACCAATCTTAGCCAACACCAACTCCGGGACAACAAAGATGAACAAGAAGATGTGGGTGCAGGACGACGAAGGTCACCAAAGCTGCAACCTAGCCACTGGAGAGGAAGCTCCCCCACACCAACCAAGGTCTCCATCACCGTTTAGAAGCTCCAGCCAATCACCTAGCCGCTGCAACCTGGAAAACTGAAGGGTGTGACCTTTCTTGGAGGTGAGGCCGCTGAAGAGAAAAATCCTCTGCTGTCGATCACTACAAAAATGATAGGAAACTACATCAATATCATCATGGATGGAAGGCCAGCCCTAGCACTTGTGGACTCTGAGGCATCATATTCAGTCATTTCGGAGAAGTACTGTCGCCAGTTGCAGAAAACCGTATTTTTCAACAACATAACATCTCTGCTGAAGGTGGCTAATGGGAAATATGTAAAACCTACAGGAATATGTACTATTCGTATGGGTAAGAGTGGCCATACACAGCCCTTAGAATTTATCATCTTACAAGAGTGTAGTCATGACGTCATTCTCAGATGGGGCTTTTTCAAAGCTTCACAGGCAATTAAGATTGTGGTCGCTCGAAGATTATGCTAGACGAGATGAGATACTATGGAAAGGAAGATGCGCATCCGAGTGTGTGGAGACTTTGTGCGCTGGATGAAGGGATCATTCCTGCAGTCAGTACTAGAAAGGTAGCTGTCACGTGACATGCCATCCATCAATCCATAGATCTTGTAGTGGAATGTAAGAGAAGCATACCACTGAAGACTAACTTGGTCATCCCAGCCTCTGTTGTCTTGTTTAAGAATGGATTTGGTGAATTGTGGATAGTTAACTGTCGCCGAGAACTGCAGATCCTTCCAAAACGCATGTGCATAGCAAACGCTGAGGCGTTAATTGAAGAACAGCTGAGTGTCATAGAAACCTTCCATGCTGAGTCTGTGGGTGAAATTAGCGCTACCACTACAAGACAAGATCTTGAAGCACCGGATTAGCACTGGAGACCATCAACCAATAAGCCAGAGAGAATACCATGTGTCAGCAATGGGAACGTCGAATAATTCGTGACGAGATAGACAAAATGATGAAGAATGACATCATTCAGCCTCCGCAGAGCCCATGGTCATCACGAGTTGTCCTTGTCAGGAAGAAGGATGGCAGTTGGCCCTTTCGCGTTGATTACAGGAAGCTTAATAAGATAACTAAAAAGGACATTTACCCTCCTGCACAAATTGACGATACACTAGATTGTCTGAAGGGGGCTAAGTTTTTCTCAACCATGTACATGTACTTGGAATACTGCCAAATTAAAATAGATGAGGCTGATCATGAGAAAGCTGCATTCATCACCCATGAGGGCCTGTATGAGCTTAAGATAATGCCATTTCGTTTGTCTAATGCACCATCAACTTTTGAACAGATGATGGATAATCTTCTACGTCACCTGAAGTGGACAATGTGTCTTTGTTATTTGGATGATATTATAGTGTTCTCAGAGACATTTGATGAACATATAAAAAGACTGAGGGCCATTCTTAAGTATCTTAGACAAGACGGACTGAAACTTAATCCAAGAAAGTGTCTCTTTGGAGCAAAAGAAATCAAAATACTTGGACACCTTGTGCCAAACGAAAGTGTGTGGCCAGACCCAGAAATGGTGAGATCTATAATGGAATTTCCTAATTTTAAAAGTATTAGAGATGTGAGAAGCTTCCTCAGATTATGTTATTACCATTGTTCTATCAAAGATTTTTGTATCAAAGCCAGGCCACTCCAGGAGTTGTTAAAAGCTGATGCTAAATTTATCTAGGGTGGTGCTCAACAAGATTCTTTTGATGTGCTGCAAAAATCTCTGACAACTGACCCTGTACTTGGTCTGTATGATGAGACAGCACCTACAGAACTACACATAGATGCCAGTGGGTATGGGATCGGTGCTGGTCTGGTCCAAATTTCGGATGGAAAAGAGAAGGTTATAGCCTATGCTTTTAGAACACTTACAAAAGCCGAGAGAACTACTCAACTACAGAAAGAGAATGTCTTGCTGTGATCTGGGCCACGTGCATATTTCGACAGTATCTCTATGGAAGGATATTCACAGTTGTTACAGACCATCATTCACTTTGTTGGCTGACAGGTCTTATGGAGCCAACACGATGACTCGCCAGGTGGGCACTACGTCTTCAAGAGTATGACACTACCATAGTGTACACAGGTGGGAGAAAACACCAATATGCCAACTGTCTCTCAAGAAACCCCTGTGCAAGAGCATCAAGACTTTGATGAAGATAGCAGAAGAAGGACGCCAAGATATCTCAAATTACGCTTGACTTAAATCGGTCACAGGATGTGAATGGACAATTTAAGGTAGTTAATGGATCACTTTGGAAGAAAAACTTTGATCCCTTTGGAAACATGTGGCTACCAGTGATTTCTAAACACATGTGCTTAGATGTTCTACAGAAATTCCATGACACACCTGAAGCTGGACATTTAGGATTTATTAAGACATACGACAGAATCTGTAAGAGATTTTTCTGGCCAGGTTTATTTAGGAGTGTCCGTCACTATATGCCGCACTGTTGAGAGTGCCGGAGGAGAAAGGCAGTTCCTCAGAAACCACCTAGCAATCACATACCAATTCCACCAGCTGAAACGCCTTTCCAGATTGTTGGAATTGACCTCCTCGGATGATTTCCGACGTCTGCTAGTGGCAATAGATGGATTATTGTTTGCACTGATTATCTGACATGCTATAGCATTACAAAAGCTGTGAAAACAGCCAAAGCATTTGAGGTAGCCAAATTCATTGTGGAAGACATTGCCCCAAGATAGTTAACTACAGTTCGAGGGAAAGTTTCTCAATCGAATCTTGATAAACTGTCGGTGCAACATTACTCGTCATATGACGACTGTTTACCATCAAAAACTAACGGGCTTACTGAATGCCTTAATAAGACCTTGGCTGACATGCTATCAGTGTTCATCAATGTTGAGCTGAGCAACTGGGATTAGGTGCTACCTTTCGTGACGTTTGCCTACAACACTACCAAACAAGACACCATAGGATTTATGCTGTTTTTCCTGGTGCGTGGGTGTGAGGCAACTACAACAATGGACACTGTTTTCCCGTTACATCCTGATGATGTGGATGATGATGACATCAGCCAGGTGTTAACCAGAGCTGAGGAAGCTCGGCTGTTAGCTCGCCTCCGCATTCAGCAGGCTCAAGAAAATGATCGCCAAAGGTATGACACGAGCCACCGCCCTGTTGTCTACCAGCCTGGTGACCTCGTCAGGATCTTCACTCCTGTTCAGAAGATTGGTCTCTCTGAGAAGCTCCTCAGACGCTACTTTGGACCTTGTAAGGTTGTAAGACAGTTGTCTGATGTTACTTATGAAGTTGATGATTTCGACCCCGACACAAGAAGACAATCCACATCATCAGGATGTAATGGGAAAACAGTGTCCATCGTTGTAGTTGCCTCACACCCATGCACCAGGAAAAATGGCATAAATCCTGTGGTGTCTTGTTTGGTAGTGTTGTAGGCAAACGTCACGAAAGGTAGCACCTAATTCCAGTTGCTCAGCTCAACATTGATGAACACTGATAGCATGTCAGCCAAGGTCTTATCAGAGATACGGTCCACGTCCTTCGAATGAAGTCCTACAAGGATCCTGTAACCCAGGGTAAATTTGAAGCTCCAGCAACAGGCAACAAGCAGAAAAGTGACGAAGAGCACAGTGGCAAAAAAAGTTCTAAGAAGATTGCTGCCAGGGTGAACATCAGTCATCAGAAGTTGGAATAAGCAGGACCAATGACTCGTTCCTGGACTAGGAGGACGTAACACTGAGATGCTGTTCTCTTAAGGAAAGATCAGTGCCGCAGAAGAAACTGAGTAGCACCATGGTGTAGTGGTTATGATACTAAAATGTTGCATGGAGGGTCATGAGTTCAAAACTCACCTGGACTGTACACTTTTAATTTCTATACTTGGTTTAAGTACATTCTAGAAGTATCCACAAATGTCAAGAATCATTGTACTGCAATGTTCTGTAGCTGTATATATACTGTATGTGTTCTGGCTGGAGGCATTTTGCTCCACACTCTTGTATGTGCAAGTGCTGAATAAACATTTGTTAAGTGAAGTTAGTTTTTGTCATTCAACTAATTCCACCTTCTTCTACGTGACAATATATTCAAGAGAAAGTGCTTTACCAACTGAGCAGATCAGTAACACGTTGGTCCACTATTGGTCTTATGAAAGCTGTAATTTGGATTGGCATTGATTGAGTGAGTTGCTGTGTGTCCTCCTGAGGGATATTGTATCGAATTTCATCGACCTGTCACCTTACATCATCAAAATTCCAAACTCATTGGAGGGCCCTCACCACAATGCTCCAAACATTCTCAGCTGAGGAGAGATCTGGATACCTGGTTGCCCAAGGTAGGGTTTGGTAAACACGACAACAAGCAGTAGAAACACACACCGTGTGCAGATGGGTATTATCCTGGTGATAAGTAAGTCGACGATGGCTTGGCATGAAGGGCAAGACAATGGGGTGTAGAGTACCATCTATGTAAAACTGTTCTGTAAGGGTGCCACAAATGACAACCAACTGGTTCCTTCTATGAACCACCACTTTCGTGTGTTAGGCCATACGTCAGGCAACAGTCGGGTTGGTATTCCACTGCTATTCAGTGCGTGTCCAGGTGCCTCTCTGCCAGTCATCAGGGCTCAATTCAAAGCAGGTCTCATCACTGAAGACAATTCTATTCCAGTCAAAATGTCCCAGGTCCCAATGACCAGCGAGAGGTGTCTGGAGATGCATGGGACAGTGGTGGGATAGCAGCCTGACTGTCAACCACTATATGGTGTGACAACCAGAAGTAATGGTCTGCAGTGCCACTTCATTTCATAGCATGGTCCCTTTGGTTGTGATCTGAGGTACCCTTACAGTACGTCGACAACATTCTATGCCCCATTGGATTGCCCATCATGCCAAGCCATCCTGGGCTTATATTTTGGCAAGCTAATGCCCATCTATACACTTTGAGAGTTTTTATTGCTTGTCTTCATGCTTGTCATACCCACCTTAGCCAGCAAGGTCGCAGGATCTCTACCCAACTGAGGACTTTTGGAGCATCATGGGCAGGTCCCTCTCACCAGTTCAGTATATTGACAATCTAATGTGCTAACTACAAATAATATGGCATGATATCCCTCAGAAGGGCATCCAACAATTTTGTCAATCAATGCCACACCAAATTACAGCTTGTATATGGACCAGAGGTAGACCAAAGTGTTACTGATTTGCTAAATTTGTGAGGCTCTTTCTTTTGAATCATTCAATTTTTCTGAAACTGTAATCAATTGTTCCTCTTCAAATGTACATCACATCTACCAGTTTCCATCCCATTCAGGTAATTCCTTCATGGTGCATAGTTTTTTTGCATTTGATATATATAATCTTTCTGGATGGGAGTCATAAAATAGTTTAGTTTACTTTATAGATACATCAGCATAATGTGATGAATGACAGCTGACAATACTGTTACCAGTGCTCAGCTGCAAAACAATAGCTTTCTATACAGTTACAGCAACACTGAGGCTTTGCCACAGAGATGTTTACACAACTGCAAAATGTGACTGATTGTGGTAGGCATGCAGAACTGCTGCACCCAGCTCACTGCAACTGTCACGGATCTTTTTACAGTAGCTCGACCGTAGTTCACTGGTGGAGATAGACAACACTTGGCTGATTCTAAGTCAGGTCAGATGTCTAGCAGTGACAGCAAATTAATTCAAACAGTGTATAACCTCCAAGGAGCACTGTGTTAGCTGAGGCCGAGGTTGGTGGAGGTGATGGCTCTGGTTATGACTGATGGCTGCTCACTGTGGTGCTTGGTGATCTTCCATGGTTGGTGCTGCACTTGGATCTGGCAGCTCTGTGGCCAGGAGGTCACTTGGGCACAGTTTTGGCAAACTGCAAGACACTTGACTGGCAGTAAGTAGTGCCCTGCATGTAGCATCACTTGTGGCAATGCAAGTGGTTTGGAGAAGAGGCTGGTGCTTGCTGCTCCTTCACATAGAGTCCAATGGAATCTTAACTCGTATACTGACTGGTGGGTTTTGCTCAACTGCTGTGTTGACATACAATCCAGCCTGTATTGTGGAGCTGGCATGGGGACCAATGATACAGCAACCCACTGATCATGTCTGTAGTGCAGGTATATGTAGTTGTACGATATAGCACACTCAACAACCTCATCTGTACACAGAGTTGATATCTGAACTCGTTTCTTTACTTGCAAACAAAAATCGTCCTCCACAAGAAACATACACAGGTGGACAATCATGAGGAAACTTTAATGGAAGATATGTGACACTTACTGCAACCCACAAAACCATTGATATTACTTGATAGCTAAGACATTAACAGTAGAGTCTAACCAGAAAATGAGTTTATTCCACATTTGCAAATGTGAAGGATAGACTGAAGCGCTAATTATTGCTTCAGATTCCAACAAACTATTAATCACAGAAAGAAAATGGAACTATGATAAACATGGGAAGTAATAGAACAAATCACTGGAAGATACACTGGTGAATTAGAAACCCAGGGTGTACCGACACATCATAACAGATTGAAAGTGCAAGCACCAACTCACCAATTTGCCACACATATCACTGTACCAGTAATCCACCAAAATAAAAGTTTACTGTGAACATCAAATTTAGATTTTCTTCACAATACATCTGCAACACAAAAATGGCTCGCTGAATAATGATTGAAAATGAGGGATTACTGCACACGGTCCTTATCATAACAACAGTTATTTATTCATAAAGAAATGATGAATTATTTACTTGACATTGGTACACATAAAAACCTAAGAATAATCTCAGCATATAAACACCCCAAGACATCCCTTGATACAACAATATCACTCACATATGATGCATAAAACAGCACATCATCATAACAATAACAGAAGGTTATCACTGAAAGGCACTTTCTGAATCTAGTCCAGATATATTCACCATGTAGAGGACACAAAGGATTTCCATCTCTCTGTCTGTAGACATGGTTCCAACCTCTCTCACCTAAGGAGATGTTTCTTCTATTCTATTCTGCCATACATTTTTTGGCCGTGCTTGCCCGTCATTCCTTTCTCCTGTTATCTCCTTGAATAACCATAGCAAGTGTGGGCAAAGGGTAGTGAGGAGGTAGGAGCATGGAACATAAAAACACAATCATACTAGGCAATAACACTATAATGTTCACAACAAAAAATATCAATACCATAATAAATACAATCATAAATATACTATTAGTCAGCACAGGAAAAAGATATTTTCATGGTGGCAGCATGATGATGTTTACAACTGAGAAACAGGGAGGGGAGGTAATAACAACAAACACTCCAGTGTGTAAAATGAAGCACTATGACATTTATGGGAGAGTTACCTAAGACTACTAATTTGTGCCACTGCTGTAAAATTTGAACTTCTTGTCATAACTGACGTTAAATGAGATCAGTGTGAACTGTGTGCTTCCAGGAGACATAATGTCAACTATGAGCTCTGTGTGTTGAGGCTCAGATTGTCTGAAGACAGTCTTGGTTCTGTTGTAGCATTTGTTGTATCACGTATCGATACCACTCTACAGCATATCATAGGTGGCATGGAATTGCAGGTTTTTGTTGAATGCTGATTGTGGTCGTACAGGATGTGGTAGACCCAGTGATGTATGCCAGCTTTGTCACACCTCCAGTGGCTTGGTATCACGAGTGCACTCTGCCATCATAGTATATGATGGCTGGTGGCAGCTGCTTAGCCCACCCAGGCTCAGAGCCACTTCACAACATGATGCTATACAAACGTGCCATTTGTGCTTTAGTACAGAGGGACTTTCACTTGAGGACATTGTGACAGCTAGAGTCTGTTTCTTGTTGCTCGAAGAAAAATATGTTAAACAAATCTATGAATAAAATATTCTCGGTTTTCAAGCTGAGTCAATTAAAAAAAAAAAAAAAATCACAAGTGTTCAATGATTATCAATGTCATCATTGCCAGGTGTAAAACTACTGACAGCTGGGCATGGCACATTTTTCCACTTATATAGCCATGATTACAGTCACTGGCACCTATCAGAGAGGACAGAAATGATACACGCATTGAAGGTGAGTTGGGTAGCTCATAGCAGCTCCAGCCAGACATGGGACTGAGTGATGTAAGGTGGCATGAGGGGCCAGTGCCACGTTTAAAACTGCTGTTCCCAACCTCCCTATAAGTGTTAATCATCCTCTGTAGCTTCCTTTTGACATCGAAGCCTGTCCCCATGCCCTAGTCAGTGTGCCCCTGGTCTCTATTGAAATTGTTGTTGTTCAATCTAATCTCAGTCACCTCTTTTATAATGGAATCCAAGTATGTTGACACATGAGCCAAAACTTTTGTGTTCTCAAACCGTATTTTGTGTCTGTTTTCCAGGCAGTGCTCAGATATGGCTGACTTGTTCAGCTCCGTCTGTTGAATATGTCTCTTGTGCTCAGTACAACATCCTGCATCTGTGCAAATTGGTTGACCTACATAAATCCTGCTGCACTCACAAGGGATGCCATGCACACCTGACACATGAAGAGCTATGTTCTCTTTAACACAGCAGAGCATATGTCGTATTTTGGGGGTGGGACAAAGCACTGGTCTCAACCCATGTCTCTGCAGCACACATCCTAACTTGCTGCTCGTTGGCCCACAGTATATCAGGAAAGCTGTTGGCTTGGCTTCTTCTGCCAATTCACGAGACATACATCTTTGGTGACATCTGAAAGCATTTGTAGTGTCTCTCTTGCTATAATCATCCTCTCTGAACATGTGCCTCAAGTGCTGCAATTCAGACTGTAGGTGGTTGTCATTGGAAATAAATTTTGCTGTGTGTATTAAAATTTTCAGGACCATTTTTTAGTGTACAAGAGCGAAAATTATCAATGTTTAAATATTGATCAGTGTACATTGGTTCCCTGCACACTGAATGACCAAGCCAGCCTCCTGCCTTCCCCTAATGAAAACATCCAAGAACGGTAGCTTGCCATCCTGCTCCATCTCAATGGCAAATTTAATGTTGGGATGAACACCGTTTGTATGATCCATTAACTGCTGCCGTGTATTTTCACCACGGGGCCATATCAGGAAGTCATCATCAACATATCTTGGGAAGCAAGGTGGACACAACACCGCGGAGTTTGGAGCCTGCTCCTCAAAGTGCTCCATCAAGAAATTCGTGACTGCAAGGGGCAGTGGCGAGTCCATCACTGTGCCATCCATTATTTCATAATGTTCATCATGGTATAAGAAGTGTTGTTGTAAGAACATAACATAACAACTTGAGGATTCCAAATGGAAAGAGTTGGGCCAAAAGATCCAGCATGTCTTCTACTGGCACCCTCGTAAAAAGTGACACAATGTCCAGACAAACCATTATGTCATTTTGCTTTATTTTTATTTTCTTGAGTGTTTCAACAAATTTCTGGTAGTTTACAACATGGTGTTCACAATGTCCTAGATTTGGCACTTATATTCCTGTAAGATGTTTTGACTGTCTGCAGGTAGGCAAGCTAATTGCACTAACAATGGGGCTAAGAGGAACCTTTCCTTCGCAGTCCATAGGGACAGGGAGGTCTGACAGCGCAAGGCATTAATTTCTGCACCACTTAGTCCTTTAATAACTTCCTTGTCTTCATGACTATGGCCTGTGTCAGATTGTGACTAAGTTCCCAGTACGCACCATCTTCTAATAAGTATAGCACCTTCAGGTTCAGTGTTGCGAAACACAGTGGCATTTCCTCTGTTTGCTACCAAGACAACTAAGTCATCATTCTCACGCAATAAGGACAAGTCACGACAATCTTCTAGGTTAACACTCGTTTTTGGTGGGCTAGCTTAAACCCAGCCCGGAAGCTAGTGAGACATCCTCTGCTGTGTCATGCAATAGATGCCAGATGCACTGTTCAGTTCCACTAACAATTTCCAAAAGTGACAGATATTGTGTAACTGGTGAAAAATTAAGGCCTTTACCCAGAGCTGCCACAGAGTTGTCGACTAGTTCTGGATTGCAGAGATTAACAACTATTCTGTGAAACTTATCATTCTCCACATCATTTCCTCTGTGAGTCATGTGGTCAAACTTGCTTGGATGTTGTCTTGCTGTCTTGCACAAACTGGCACACCATTGTGATGCCATGGCTATGTCCACGCACTCCCAATCGAATGGCTACAAAGCTGATGACAGAAGTTGATGACAATGAAACAGCTTTCTGGTATATGGATCAAGCTCATATCTTGTCTACTGGTCCACTGTCTCACTATGGTGTGATTTGTCCTTTTCAAAATTCTGTCCACTGCAGCAGTTTGGATGTGTGGCTTAGCTACAACAAAGTGAGGAATTACCTCCTTATTCAGGCAGCATTGCAATATGCTAAAGAACTCAGCAGATGTAATTTCTTTTTTCACAGTTTTTCCAGCAGTCTCACACTGTGCATTATGTCCTCACTGCAGAGGAAACATAAGTGTGCTCGAAGACTTTTGTGGCATCATGTCTTTTTGGTTTTCAAACAGCATCAAATCAAATGAAATTAATGAGCTTCCAATGGCTATCTTTGCCATTGTCATCAGGAGTAAAACTACTGACTGCTGGGGCTGGCACAATTTCCTATTTATATAGCCACAATTGCAATTTCTGCCACCAATCAGAGAGGTCCAAAATGATGTTGTGCAGAAGGTGAGACAGACAGCTTTGGCTCATTGTGGGACACAATGATGTCAGGTGGTACATGAGGGTCCCTTCACATTTGAAACTGCTGCTCCGACCTCACTACAAGCACTGTTACTTACTTTCAACATCAAAAGCCTGCCCCCATGGACAGAACAACAGCATGATAATTTGTGCAAGACGATGTCTATGCAATGTAACAAGTTTGACCTATGACTTCACAGAGGAACTGATGTGGAGAATGATAAGGCCCATACAATAGCTGTTAATCTCTCCATCCCAGAACTGGAAAATGGCTCTGTGCCAGCATTGAGTAATGGCCTTAATTTTTCAGCGGCCCCAAGATGTCTGGCAATTTTTTATCTTAGTGGAATAGAGTAGTGCATTCATCATCTCTCGCATGACGCAGATAAGAACATCACACTAAGTGACAGCTATATACTGGCAAAACCTAAACCACTGAAATCTTAATTAGCCACGAGCAACAAAGTGACTTGTGCTTATCGTGTGAGAATTTTGACTTGGTTGTCTTGCCAGCTGGCAAAGGAAATACCACTTTGCTTCTGAACACTGAAGACTACAATCTGAATGTGTTACGTTTACGAGAAGATGATGCATACTGGAAGCTCAGTTGCGATACAACACAGGCCATAGTCATGAAGAGAGGGTGGTTATTAAAGGACTCTGGTTTACCAGACAAAGTGGTGAAGAAATTAATGCCACCAGCTACCCGACTACTCAGGCTCTACGGATTCCTGAACATATGTAAGCAAAAGTTCCATCTTACATGCATTGTTAGTGAATTCTGCTTGCCCGCCAACAGTCCACCAAACCATCTTACAGGATTATTAACACCAAAACTGGGACATTGTGAACACCATGTTGTAAACTATAGGCCAGAATGATTAAATGGTTAATCTGGACATTATGCTACTTTTCATGAGGGAGACAGTACAATATACGCTGGTCATTGTCAAGTTGTTTCATCAAGTTCATTTGGAAACATATTTCTTAGCTGTGACTCAAATATGACAAGAAGAATCAAGAGAGAAAGTCTTGTCTCATGAAGAAATATATACCTTCAAACGAAAAGTTACTCTCTACAACAAACACACTTACTCCAACACATTTGAACACAGCCATAGACACACTACAACCTCGCCACATGAACTCAGTGACTATCATCTTACACCCTGCTCACTGTAAAGTATTAACAACTCAAACAAGATGATGAAACAACAAAGAAAAAGACTTTACATGAAGAAAGATGTCCCTAACACTGAAGATCAATACTATTCAATAACCACATATCAAACAGTTCAAGTGGACACTGAAAAAGTAACATAATTCAATTACAATTTTTTACAGAATATGGAATAAAAATACTGCTACCTCACATTACATGAGGAATCAAGAAGGAAGATTTCAAGACATAAAGAAAGAAAATGAACTTACAAAAATAATGATTTGAGCACAACACAAACATTCTTACAACCACACACGAGTAAAGTGACAAAAAAAATGAATGGAGGTTATGAGACAGTCACTGAGAGCTGCAAAGCCATTAGCTATAAATTAATATTAATGTATATATGGTAATGACACCTACACTGATGAGTGTTTTCCACTTCAATAAACACAAGTACAGCTTCAGAGACTGTGAATCTGGAAATTGCAAATGTTATAAGAATATGTACATAAACTTGCTGTAAATAACTGGTGACTTGTGTAACTAATTAAGTAGTTTCACGGGTGGAATAAATTATGTCACACTGAGATATCAAAACAGAATTAATGCAAATCATACATCTTTCTTACATATATTATTGTATTATTGGTAAAGAAAACACAATAACTGATAAATCCGAATATGTGAATCCTAACCATGTCACCACACAAAAAAAGTTGTCATTGAGGACACCACATATTCAAACACTGTGATCTCCAACAAAGCTAATGGCTTTCAAACTCTGAAAGAGTCATAACTGCAGAGAACATACAACTGTATATCTCCAGAGCTGCGAAGAGCTCTATGTGCTATTTACATTATAATACTTTTTTTCCAATAGCAACACTGCACAAGGTAAACTGATTACCCCAATGTTACATGAAGAATCAAGAAAGAAAATTTTGCATCATGAAGAAGCATGCACAATCACAGGAACAAATGTGGACACAGAAATACATACATTCTACAACATAGCCACATCAACATGATCCCAATCATTTTACACACTACGCACCAAGAGATGGGAAATCTTACATGAAGAAAGATAACCCTAAATATGAGGGCTGACTGAAAAGTAATGCCTCCACCTTTGTAACTCTTCAACAGCTGGCAGCATTGGTATGTGGCACGTGCTGGTTTGTTCCGTAGCCTCTTCTCTACAGCTCCATTTGGTGGGAAGCCTTAGCATTGAACAGTTGTGTTGTTACAGTGTAAAGTATGGAACCCTGTGCAGACATCAGTCAATGTGATTTAACCCTTTGAAAGTCAAGGTTACGATCTATCGTTACCCCCTACCAGCGCCAATACTGTCAGGGTGCCGATTCGTTGGTACTCCTCTTCGTCTTGTTTAGCTTACAGAATCAGCACTAGATGGTGTTGGCGTGCTGATTACAGATGCTCTTTGAATCGAGCTATGTGTAGATTAATAGCTATCGACAACTGAGCATCGTTTTGGTGAAATATTAGCATTCAATTATTCCACTTTTGCATCGTTTGTTTATTGACGTTGTGTTTCGCAGTACATGTTTACATTCTGTTATTGCGTTCTATGTTCTTGTTTTTGCTCAGTACTGTTATTTATCATTGTTTCTGTGTGTTTTTCTTCACACTAAGAGTTTACAGTTTTGTTTATTTTCCCCATTTTTTGTGAAAAATGCGACCTACACCAGGCCACAGTAGAGGACTTACCGACGAAGAAATTTGTGAACTTTTAGAATGTACTAGTGATACAGAGTGTTTTAGCGAAAGCAGCAACAGTTCAGTAAGTGACAGTGATGTACTTGGTGATATTGTGGGCGAAAGTGAAGACGAAATGGAAGATGTACAATACACTGAAGTACGTGCGCCTGAAACACTACAGCCATTACCACATCCATTTCAAGAGCTGCCAGGACCAAAACATATGCCACCAGTAGGATCTCCTGTGATAGAATATTTCAATCTATTCTTTACTACAATGTTGTTGCAGCTTATTGTAACTGATACGAATTGCTCAGCTAAACAGTTTATAACTAAACATGATACACTGTCCAAACCGTATAAGAAATGGAAGAATGTGACAAGTACCGAGGTAAGAGGTTTTATTGCTTGCTTACTAAATATGGGACTCAATAAAAGGCCCACAATGCTATCATACTGGATCACAAAACTGTCACAGGCATTTCCATGGTTTGGTAAAATGTTTTCTGCCCACAAATTTAGGCATCTGATGAAATTCTTTCATCTTGTGGATAGTGAGAAATGTCCAGCACCAGGCCATCCTCATTATGGCCGATGTATCAGGTACCAGCCATTGGTACATCATGCTAATAATATATTTAGACATCATTACACACCTCATGAACAACTTAGTATTGATGAGAGTCTAGTTGGCACTAAATGTCACACTTCCCTATTACAGTATTTGCGAAACAAACACCACTACCAATGAGGAATCAAATTCTGGATGCTGTGTGACTCTATAATGCACTACTGTCTTGGATTTTATTCATACAGAGGTGCCAAAAGCCAAGAAGATAAGACTGAGATTGCAAGACATGGCTTAGGTTACTGTGTTGTTCAGAAGTTACTGCGTTTGGGCAGTTATTTGAACAAGGGATATCATATCTTTGTGGACAACTTTTTCATGTCAGTACCACTTGTAAAAAGTCTCTACAAACTATGTACATACATTACTGGCACTTTAAGAAAAAACAGGAAATATTTGCCAGAGCAATTTAGAAAGAAATTTGGAATTGGGGAAAGGATGTATTGTAAGTCAGGTCCGGTACTAGCATGTGTGTACGGAGAGAAAAAATCCCAGCATACCCCCGTTCTCTTATTGTCAAGTAAAGTTGGTGCTGGTGACATTGAAGCCCAAGTCCAAAATAAAAATAAAACAGTAAAAAAGCCAGAAATAATACACCAGTACAACCAGTATATGGGTGGAATAGACACATCCGACATGATGCTGTATGCGTATTTGGATGAGAGGCGAACTCTTCGTTACTGGAAGAAGGTAGCTTTTAACATAATGTTAAGAATGGTACTGAACTCTTACATATTATACAAAGAACATAATAAGGGAAGGAAATTTGTTTCCAGATATGTATATACTGTAATGATAATGGAAGCCTTGTCAGATGAATGGCTGCAAGAAAAAAATGCAATTGATGATCCTCGTGGTGCTCCGGGTATGAGAAAACTTCCAGAGAAGAAAGAGTCAAGATGCTGTGCGTGTACTAGTCAAGGAAGGAAAAGAGGGTCAAGAACTGTTTGTAATGGTTGTAATAAGGGGTTGCATGGTGAATGTTTTCCTAAACACAAATGCTAAGTCATATTGTAGACATGGAAATTCTGTAATGTTCTCTTCAAATAAATAATTATTATCTTTCTAAATAATAACACAAATTTCATATCCCTCATGTCACTTTACTCAGAAATGTGTGTAGATTCTATGGACTGTAGTTAACCTTCTTAAATTGAAGCACAGTGTTGTATATATGGAATCAAAGTCAAATTTATAATACTTTTTCAAAAAAATATTTTATTTGGACTGTCGCAATCAAATTCATTTGAAACATTATCATAATCTGTGTAAGCCATAATATTCTACATACTTTTATGGATATGTGGTAATTTTTTCATTTTTTTTAAAGTGAATACTGTGTGATATATGGCAATTTAAATAGAACGTAGCATAACAGTATAAATACGCATGACATTTTTAGCACACACCACTCCAAATCGGATGCAGTCATTTAATTCTTGACAGCAGAAGGTGTCATCCCAAAGGAGATGCATCAGAGAATGAAAGCAGTTTATGGTGACTGTGTTGATGTGAGTACTGTATGTCATTGGGTCTGAAAGGTAAGGGGAAATGTTTTCCTGCAGCATGACAATGCCAAACCACACACCTCACGTGCCACCACTGCAGAACTTCAGAGACTCACCACCATACGGCATCCTCCATACAGTGCAAATTGAGCACCGTCTGACTTCCATCTGTTCCTGATAATAAAAGACGATCTGCAGGTACATCATTATGCTTTTGATGAGGACGTTGAGAGAACTGTGAGACAGTGGTTGCGGAAACAGAGTGTTGGCTTCTTCCATGATGGCTTCAGAAAACTTATTCATCTTTGGCAGAAATGTATCCAATTGACGTGATTATGTGGAAAAGTGATTATTGGTAATTAAAGATCACATTCTAAGGATTATTTCTGCGTTTGATTTATTAAAATATTCCCATCCAAACCCAATTAACGAAGGTGGAGGCATTACTTTTCATCCATCCCTGATACAAGATAACTACTATTCAAATGGAACACATCAAACAGCTCAACTGAACACTAATAAATCAACACGATGCAACCTTATCACACAGTTCAATCAGAAACTTTTTACACAATACAGAATTAAAAATACCAATCCTCTCAAATTACATGATGCATCAAGGAAGAAGATTTCCATATGTGAACAAAGAAGATGACAAACAAAGATCCTAGTACAACACAAAATATGCTTTCAACTACACATGAGTACACTGACATGAAAGACACAAAATGTGAGATGTGGGATGGTCCTTGAGAGCTACAAACACATTAGCAACAAGTTAAAATTAATACGTATTTGGTGATGAGACCAACTGCCTATGGGTTTTTATTTTCACTTGAATAAACATGAGTACAACTTCAGAGTCATGAAAAGTGGGAGATGCAGGCATGTAATAAATGACAGAAATGTAAGTAAACTTGCTATAAACAACTGGTGATATATATAAATCAACAAAAGCTACATTCGTGGATGGTTTAAATTATCGAACACTGAGATATCATAACAGAATTAATGCAAAAGATACATATTTCTCGCGTATGCAATGAAGAGCCAAAGAAACTGGTACACCTGCTTAACATCGTGTAGGGCCCCCATGAGCATCCAGAAGTGCCGCAACATGACATGGTATAGACTCAACTAATGTATGACGTAGTGCTGGGAGGAACTGAACTGACAACCTGAATCCTGAGTACGAAGAGGTAGAGATCTGTTCTGAACAGCACATTGCAAGGCATCCAAGATATGTTCAATACTGTTCACATGTGGGAAGTTTGGTGGGCAGCAGCAGTGTTTAAACTCAAAAAGAGTGTTCCTGGAGCCACGGTGTAGCAATTCTGGATGTGTTGGGAGTCACATTGTCTTGCTGCAATTGCCCAAGTCCATTGGAAGGCTCGATGGACATGAATGGATGCACAAGATCAGACAGGATGATTACATACACATCACCTGTCAGAGCCATGTCTAGACATATCAGGGGCTCCATATCACTCCAACTGCACATGCCTCACACCATTACAGAGCTTCCACCAGCTTGAACAGATCCCTGATGATATACAGGGTCCATGGATTCATGAGTCTGTCTCCATACCTGTACACGACCATCCGCTTTATACAATTTTAAAAAAGATTTGTCTGACAGGCAGCATGTTTCCAGTCATCAATAGTCCAATGTCAGTGTTGATGGGCCCAGGCAATGTGTAAAGCATTGTGTGGTGTAGTCATCAAGGGTACACAAGTGGGCCTACGAATCCGAAAGCCCTATGGTTCACACAGTGAGACTTGTTGATGGCCCAGCATTGAAATCTGCAGCAATTTGTAGAAGGGTTGCACTTCTGTCACGTTGAATGATTCTCTTCAGTCATCATTGGTCCCGTTCTTGCAGGATCTTTTTCTGGTTGCAGCAATGTTGGAAATTTGATGTTTTACCGGATTCCTGATATTCACGGTACACTCGTGAAATGGTCATATAGGAAAATCCCACTTCATCGCTGCCTCAGAAATGCTGTGTCCCATCGCTTGTGTACCAGCCGTAACACCATGTTCAAACTCACTTAAATCTTGATAACCTGCCATTGTAGCAGCAGTAACCGATATAACAACTGCACTAGACACTTGTTGTCTTATGTAGTCATTGACGGCTGCAGAGCCATATTCTGCCTTTTCACGTATCTCTGTATTTGAATATGCATGTCTATACCAGTTTCTTTAGTTCTTCAGTGTATATGGCTGTATTAATGAAAAAGGAAACAAAAAACTATTAAATCTTAAAATTTGTGTTCTAATTTTGTTATTACCAAGAGCACCACAAAATTGTCATTGTGGATGTCATAAACCGTATTTACTCGAATCTAAGCCGCACTTTTTACGGTTATTGTAATCCAAAAGATCCACTGCTGCTTAGAATCAAGTGCAAAGTAAGTTGAAGTTCTGAAAATGTTGGTAGGTGACGTGACAACTAACTTCTACCGTCAAATATATGTAGCGCTACGCAGGCATGCATTGCAGACACAAAGACGAATACTGGCGCCAAAACCTCTGCGTCAGTAAATAAATTTAAGTTTTTTTCTCCACCCCAAGTTTTGACCACTGCATTTTCGTACATTATCCAACGAAGTAAATACAAATTCTGTATTGTTCATCTTCGAATGTAGTAGCATTTCAACATACTACGAAAACCGATTGGCAAGACTGTTTGGGATGTTTGCCATATGCCAACTCTACATTCTGAATTTTTTCCTACCTGTGAGAAGAGATGGTTGCTAATAGGAACTTTTATGAATTGTGAATCACGTGCAGTATTCTCTTCACCAAAAGAATAATGCGAATACAAACATTTTGCCTCGTATTCTTTCGTGTTTGCTGCTAACTCATTTAAATCCTGTCTGCCTAATAAACTACAAAACTAGAGTGAGACAACAGCAAACGCGGAAGAATATACATATCATGTCATTTTTATATTCATATTATTCTTATGCCTAATATTGATACAGTCAGAAATGAAGCACGGCAATTGACTAGATTTTTAAATCTAAGATGACTCTAATTTCTGTGCAGAATGTAATGTACTAAAGAGGTGTCTGCAAAGAATTTCAAATGGAGAAAAATTTTCGCTAAACTCTCATTCAGAACATCTTCTATCATATGCAGTCTATTATTTGGTTCTTGTTGACCATTATCAAATAAAGCAGCAGTGTAAGTAACAACAAATAGCAGTCTCTTGCCATTGTTTCGCTAATGAGACAATACCTCTCTTTTTTTTTTTTTATTGTTAGTGGCGGTAGCACGCACAAAAGCAAGCCATGCCGCGAGCGGCGACAGGTCATAAACACTCATTATCAGAATGCGACAAACAATGCATGACACAGTACAGTAATGGATTTTCTGCTTAAAGCGACGTAAACACCTATAACAAAGAGAACAGCACTTATCAGATCAAAGAAAAATAAGCAATCAATTCAAACCAGACGAAGCACATGAAAAAGGAAGGATACCCATATAAATACGGACAGAACACTTGACGCATAGCAATGGCTACCTGGTAAAGCTTAACTGCTAAGCTTACGACTCAAACCAAACTACTGTAACTGTATCATCATTCATTCGTCCTAAGTTGTGTCTCATATTACAATGGACCAACTTTGTTGATTTGGAGGTGCAGCCTAAAATTTTTCTCTTCCCTTGAATTTCGAGTCTCAAATTTCAGGTGCGGCTTGGATTCAGGAAATTTTTTTTCCTTGATTTCGAGTCTCATTTTTCAGGTGCGGCTTAGATTTGAGTGCAGCTGAGATTCGAGTAAGTACAGTATTGAAAAGATGTCTGCAACAGTGCTACATGCTATTAACCACTCAGCAATTCCTATGCTGCAGAAGATACAACCATATATCTAAGGAATCATGAAGAACTCAATGGACAGATTAGAAACGGCAGACTAACCTATATCACATATCCTCCATACAACCTCATACAACTGTCAACCAATATTTACATTCAACACTTTTATCAATTATGACACTGCACAAGTTAAACAGATTACCCATAATATTACATAAGGAATGAAGAAGGAATATTTTTTCTCAAGAAGAAATAAGTCCCTACAAAACAAAAGCTACTCTGCACAACAAAAGCACTCCCACAAACAGATGTAGACACAGAGATAGAAGCACTCTATAACCAACCAGCACAAACTCGAAAACAATCATTTTACACACTACTCACTCAAACAATACACCGAATCAAGAAAGAAACCCTTACATGAAGAAAGATGTCGCTGATATACAACATCAATACTATTCAATGAACACACTTCAAACAACTCAACTGGACACTAACAGAGCAACAGAATGCAAACTCACCACACAACTCACTTACACATTTTTCACACATTACAGAAATTACATCATGAATCAAGAAAGAATATTTCCATACATGAAGAAAGAAGATGAACCTTCACAAATGATGACTCTAGTACAACACAAACACGCTTCCAACTACCCATGACTACATTGCCAAAGGTTAGTAAATGGAAGATTTGGGATGGTCACTGAGACCTTCAAAGCTATTAGCTACATGTAAAAAACAATACATATATGGTGAAGGCACCTACCAGTAATGAGTGTATTCCACATGAACAAACATGAGTACAGCTTCAGAGTTTCAGAAACAGGGAGTTGCAGTGTGTGATAAATATAACAGAAATTTATGTAAACTGCTAAGGAAAGTGGGACTTGCAGTATGTAACAAATACAATTAGTAACAGAAATTTTGGTAAACTGCTGTTGGCAATTGATGAATTATAAAATCTCAGTAAATGCTGTGTTCTAGGATGGATTAAACTACCACACTCTAAGATATCAAAACAGAATTTAATGAAAAAAACCACATATTTGTTGTGTATATTACTGTATTACTGGAGCTGGCCGGAGTGGCCAAGTGGTTCTAGGTGCTACAGTCTGGAACTGCGTGACCGCTACGGTCACAGGTTCGAATCCTGCCTCGGGCATGGATGTTTGTGGTGATCTTAGCTTAGTTAAGTTTAAGTAGTTCTAAGTTCTAGGGAACTGATGACCTCAGAAGTTAAGTCCCATAGTGCTCAGAGCCATTTGTATTAATGGAAAAGAAAACAGAATAACTGTTACACATAAAAATGTGGTTATTAGTTATGTCACTACACAAGGGAACCAGACGGTTGTTACTCTGTGCACCACATATTGAAAAGATGTGGTATGAAAAAGAGTTAACTGATGTTTAACACTGAGAGAGTTTTATGCCACAGACATACAACTGAATACCTCCTGAGATGCAAAGAATTCTAAGGACTGTTTAACACTTTAACTGCTCTGGACGCGTTAACCTTTGTACCCGTCCCTGTGTGCTTTGAATGTGTTTACACGTAGACACGTTTAGAGTACCAGGTAGAATGACTGGTGGCACGCGTATACACATTCAGAACACACAGGGAGAGGTACAAAGGTGCGTACGTTAACACGTCCAGAGGAGTTAAAGTGCTAAAAATGGCTGAATAATCTACACGGTGTATCCTCCATACAAACTGAAAGAATGGTCCCACTCTATCATAGAACAAGAAAACAAACTTCCCCTCAGACCCATACAACTCTCAACTGATAATTACAACATTTTTTCAATAATTACACAGTTCATGTTAAATGGCTTATACCTGAAATTACATGAAGAATCAAGAAAAAAGATCTTCTCTCATGAAGTACCATGAGAACAACTCTATCAATGAACTGTCCACAGTAACTCACTCTCTTTCCTACCTTCCTATTCATAATAAATCCTACTTCCATTATACTGTATTCTCCTGCTCTTGATATTACTCTTTATTCGTCTGAACAAAAATCCTCATTCTATTTTCATTTCACTTCACTGACACAAACTACATCTGGATTAAGCCTTAGAAATTCCCTTTTTTGCATTTTCTAGCTTCCCTACCATGATGAAACATCTGACATTCCATGTCTCGTCTCACAGAACATTATTCTTTCGTTGGTTATTCAGTCTTTTTCTCACTATCACCTCCCCCTTGGCAATCCCCACCCAGAGATCTGAATGAGGGACCAGCTTTGAATCTTTTGCCAATGGAGAGACCATCATGACACTTTTCCAATTACAGGCCGCAGTTCTTATCCATGAAGATATGACACTTTTCCAATTACAGGCTGCAGCTCTTATCCATGAAGATATGGTGGCTAAAGATGTCCTCTGAATTGATTCAACAGATTACGTGAATGGGTGTGATCTGTCGCAGGACTCAATGGACTGTGAGCTACCACATTCAAAATTTTGTGCAATTTTTTGAAAACGGATCCATACTGTTTTTTACTTTTTCTGCTACTATCTTGATCAAGAAAACCTGGTCTTTGTACACCAACGCCTCCAATTATCTACTGATTCCAAGTTTTTCACAAAGAGAGGAGCTTTAACAGTTATTTGTGGTTCAGACTTGTTCACAATACTGGAAGCATTTACACTGCCTAGCCACTGTGTCTTATGCATTGGTCCCATACATTTCCATTGGCTCAGTGTGGACTGTTGCAGTGTTGTTCTTCTTCAAATGCAGTAATCAATTACCGCATGCTACTTTACTTTATCAGAGTGAGGCATCTTCCCCCCCCCCCCCTGCTCTAATTGTGTGTAGTGGTACTATTTTATAGGGATTTCGATATGTACCAGAACAGCAGACATGCACCAACAAATACACAAAACACTGATGACATAACTTTTGATTTTTCAAGGTGGTAAGTAAAACATTTTTTTCACTTGGAGGGGCCTGTGACCCCTAGAAGCCATGTCCCCAGTTGGTGGACCGGGGAATGGCTACCAGACGTGGGTGGTAGGAGGGAAACGAAATACTTCCCGTGGACCAACAGGCAAACCAATGCCTGACCCAAGGTAAATACAACGTTCAGGATGGGCTCCAGAATTGTGGAAGACAACAAAATACCACTGCAATTTATTTTCCCTGCATAATGCAGTCTCCATTTTATATTCAAAATATAGGTTCCCCTTATGTTAATCAGTATCTGATGACAGGATAGTCCCCTGCTTGGAACCCAGTAAGTGTGTGTGTGTGTGTGTGTGTGTGTGTGTGTGTGTGTGTGTGTGTGTGTGTGTGTGTGTGTGTGTGAGTGCACAGATGTGGAGGGGAGTGGCAAGGGGAGAGGGAGAGGGGGGGGGGGGGGGGGTTGCAAGAACAACTTCAAAGGAGGAGGCACAATGACAGAACAATGATTCCTGCCTGGAATGTCAAATGCTGCAACAACCAGAACAAAAATGCCTTAGAAGATTGATGGGAAACAATAATATGAAGATTATTCTAGTTGTTGAGCTACAATGGGATGGATGTGAAGAGCTGCAGTCAGATAAAAAGAAAGGAACAAAAGTGCTTAGCTACAGAAGGGGGTTTCTGCAAAAAAAGAAAAAGGGGGGGGGGGGGGAGGAATTTATAATGCACATGACCAGCCAGTCATTATTATTTATGATGTTGAGAATTTGAAGGGGAAGGAAGAGGTGTAAATGGAAAGAACTAGTGAGGTTTAGGAAATGTGGAGAGTTTGGAAGAGGAACTCCGGGTCAAGAGAGACTTACTGGATGGTATGAGAAGGAAAGATGGATTGTTGAGGACTGCACCAGATGAGATTTGAAAATCTGAGAGGGTAAAGATTGGAGATAAGGCAGTATGCAATACAGCCATAACTGACAAAAACATCCTGCACAAGTTAAAAAGAAAAGATAGATAAGTATGTGTTAGGGGTGGGGGAATAGACAGGTCAGAAAACAACGATACTGAAAACTAAAAGGGTTGAAGAAATGAATACTGAAAGCAAAGAAATTAACAAAAATTAATAACAGGTGGGTGGTGAGAACCAAGGACAGGTTGTAATGCCAGTTCCCATCTGCGGAGTTCTGAGAAAATGGTGTCTGGGGGTAGAATAAAGATGGCTCATGTGCTGAAACAGGTGCCATGTTCAAGACTGACATGTTTTAGAGCAAGCTCTGCTACAGGATATTGTGTGTTGTCAGTATACACACTCTGTCTATGCCAATTCATACAAACTGGTAACTTGGTGCTTGTCACGCCCATGTAAAAAGCTGAACAGTGTTCATGTAATGGCTAGTATAGGAGATGTGTCATTTCAGAGATGGCTTTCCCTTTGGTAGTACATGCTCTGCCAGCTACAGAACTGGTATAGGTGATGGTAGGAGGCTGCATAGGGCAGGTCTTACAGTGGAGATGGTCACAAGGGTAGGACCCATAGAGCAGCAAAATGGGTGCAGGAGTGCAGGGTCTGGCAAGGATATTGTGGAGATTTAGAGGGAGATGAAGAGCTATTATAGATATGGTGGACAAAATGTCAGTCATAATGGTCTTCATTTCAGGGCATAATTTAAGAAGTAACAGCCTTGTCAAATTAGCTGATTAATACTTTCAAGACAAGGAAATACTGAATGACAACAGGTGCATTCCTAAGATTTTTTGGGAGGGATCAGCAGTACCATAATTGGATATGGTGGCCCAGGAAATCTGCTTTTCAGATGAGTTGGTGCTGTAATAACATCCAGTGAAGACAAAGTTGCAGCCAGTCTAGTGCCTAGGAGGCCACAAGAAGTCTGCTTGTACCAAACATATGCCTTAATTTGAGAAATAAATATCTGATAATGTACATTTGGAGCACAGCATTGTCTGGTAGTGAAACATAATTGTTATGTGGTGCTACAGAAGTGTATTGGAAATAAGATACACTGATAAGGTACGGACTGATAAGGTTCTCTGCAGAATTAGTGAGGGAAGGGGTATATGGAAAACACTGACTGAAAATAAGTGACAGGTTGACAGGACATATGTTATAATGTCAAGGAATAGGTTATCCATTTTAGGAGTTGCTTGACTACGAAGTGGTGGCTCCATTCACAAAAATTGAGGACAGTGGGGAGAGCAGCCTGCTGACCACAAGCCTGTTCATATCCGCATCCAGTGACACCTATCAATCAATCTGTTTGTAAGGAGTTCAACTTATAGAGAGGACAAGAATATTCAACAATATATGAAATATTTTCAGCTGGAACATATCATATGTTCATAAATTATTAGGAGAAGAAAGCAGATTCCAAAACAACATTTTTTTTTCCAAATACATAGAACAAGAATTTAGTAAACATTCCTGTTCCATTCTTAAATGAACAAAATATGTTCTGAACTTTAAATTTCAATTGTGTGGAAGTACAGCATGCCTAGAATAAAATTCACACATAATTCAATATATAAGAGAAAAATCAATCTTCTCACTATTTAGAATGCAGCAGTGTTCAAATTTTTTTCACACAGTGGTCACAATATACTAATTATTTAGTTAAAGTTTCATTTCAATTATTATTAAATTTTTTGTGTTATTATGTTTAAAAATACTAGTGTAAAAAACAACCATGATGCTTCAGTCCCCTAATGTGAACGAAAGTGACGTCTAGGTCCTCTTAGTTTGAACAGAAGTGTTCAGCTGATCCTTGGTGATGATCAGCTCAACATCAAGGAAAGTGGCGTGGGATTCAGAATAGGACCATGTGACATTTAATTGGGACAATCTTTAACAGGCCAGCCTTGCTATGAGTCCATATTGCAAAGATGTCATCACTGTATCTAAACCAAACCAATGGCTAAAGGCTTGTGGACACCAGGAAAGCATCCAAGTGACCCATGAAAAGGTTGGCATAGGAAGAGTCATCCTGGTTCCCATGGCCATGCCCCTGATCTGCTTATACATCTGCCCCTCAAAGGTAAAGTAATTAGTGTAAGGTTAAAGCTGATTAAGGTGAGTAGGAAGGGCATCATTGATTTGGAATAAGGTGGGTGCTGGTTGAGGAAATGTTCAGCAGCAGACAGAGCATGTACTTGTTTGTATTAAAGGAGGTGGAATCAATGGCAACAAGCAGGATGTGTGGCACAATGGGACAGGCACAGATTTTAGATGATCTAGGAAATGATTGGTGTCTTTAATATAGGAGCAAAGTCTTCATACTATTGGTTGCAAGTGTTGATCAACTAAGGGAGATACACCTTTGGTGAGTGCTTTGAAGCCAGCAACTATGGGATGATCAGGGTGACTGGGTTTATAGATCTTAGGAAGAAGGTAAAAGGTGGAGGTGTGTATTTTCAGTTGGGTAAGAAATGCTATGGACTGAGGTCTTAGTCCTCGTGAGGAGTCTGAAGTTTTAAGGAATAAACTGTAGGTCAGCTTGTATCAGTGGGATGAGATCTCGATGGCAGATACTGTACATAGAGGTGTCACACAACCGGCACAGACTCTCACTTACATACTCCTTTCGGTCAAGTACAATAACGGTAGATATCTTGCCGGCCAGAAGGGTATGATCAAGTCATCGCTTTTTTGGGAATAATGAAGAGCCTGCAGTACATGGAGGACCTGTTAGGGTCATGTTGTAGGGACCTAAGGAAAGGTTGTTAAGCAATGCTGAAGTTTATGAATTTTCAAAGGCTTGTAAATAAAATGTGAGGATTTCAATATTATGTAAATTAGAGCTCTACAGAATTACGGATTGAGGGCGAAGGGGGTGGGCTTTCAATTGTGCGAGACTTAACATTATCACTGGCTAATGGCCAGCAACCATTGTATTGTATTTTAAGACGCTAAATAAATATTTTTGCAAACAGAGCCTGATCGAAACTGCTGATCCTCTTTCCAATGATCCCTGCAACCCACAAACTGCATATACTTATGAAGATTGGTCACGATAATGGTAATAAGAAGTCAACTTTTCTGTCTGTCTCACAAGATGATCAACAATCGAGAACAAATTCTTTCATTTGTACCCAGAGCCACAGCATAAAAGAAGTATGTGGGTGAGACTAGAGAACATAAAAAATGGGACTCCCAATATTACAGATAGAAAAACTGTGACCTCCTATGTCCCTGAGCGAAAGAAAAACATTTGAAGAGAAAACAGCAGCCTATGATGTTCCAGAGCAAAAGCAAAAGATCTGATGGAAAAATAGCAGCCTATGACATTTCACAGCAACAGTAAAGTACTTGATGCAAAAACCGCAACTTCTGATATGCTGACAGAACAGAAATTACATCTGATGCAATAATAATATAGTAGTGATGTTGCATCATAGACAGGCACAACAAAAAAACTTCTAAATAAGTAAGCTTTTGAGCCAAAAGGTCTTTCTCTGAAGTCAACAACACAAATATACAGATTCGCACGCACACACACACACACACACACACACACACACACACACACACAAAACTGTCACACACCTGACCACTGTCTCTCGCTGAGAGGGCAGACTGTGAACAATGTGCATGATGGGAGGGGGGAGGGGAGGGGAGGAATAGCAGGGTAGGGATGGGGGATGGTCAAGTGTTGCTTTTGGGAGCATACATGGATGTGGTGGGGAGAGTGTAGGGCAGTTAGCTGCAGTCCGAAAGTTAAACAGAGAAAGAAGTGGTGGAGGGGAGGAGGGAGCAGACAAGGAGAGAAGTAAAACCATGAGGAGTAAAAAGACTATGTGTCTTGATCTTATAATCCTACCTGCTGACATAGGCTCCCCCACTGTTGTTTTGAACCACAAGAATTACTTGGTATGTGTCCGTCAGCTCTCAGATTCGTCCATCAACAAACCCTGCCATAGTGGCCCCACTGAATCAAACAGGAATTCCAGTCTCTCTTCAAATCCTTATGCCCATCCCAGAACCTCTCCCTTGAGCCTCTCTCTCTCTCTCCCTCTCCTTCCTCACACTTACCAATCCTCATCCTCCTACCACCTAAATGCTTCATAAAGTCAATACACCCAACCATCCATTGTGGCCAGATGCTGTGCCGCCACTGAGAGTCTCTGCTTCCATAGACCAACACCTTCTGCCTATTACCTGGAACCTTCTCTGCTCTCACAGAGCCACATGTTCCACCTATCACCCACAACCTTCCCTCCCATAAAAAGACGCCAACCATTTCCTCCACCAACTCTCCACAGTTCCTGTTCCTTTACCACACGATGCCCTGCCCATTACTATTGATGCCACTTCCTTTATACTAATATCCCCAATGCCTTTTGCTTTGCCATTATTGAACACTACCTTTCCCAAGGTCTGATGGATTCCAAACCTACAACCTCTTTCCAGGTCACCTCAACCAACTATATCCTAACCCATCATTACTTCAACTTTGAAGGCATCACCAACAAACAAATTTGAAGTACGGCAACGGGCACCCACATGGCACCATCCTGCACTAACGTGTTCATAGCCCATCTAGAGGAATCCTTCCTAACCACCCAGAATCCCAAACCCCTGACCTAGTTCGAATTCACTGATGACATCTTCGTAATCTGGTTTGAGGATGGTGACACCCTATCCACATTCCTCCAAAACCTCAAAGCCTTCTCCCCCATATGCTTCACTGGGTTCTCCTCAACCCAACAAGCCACCTTCCTCTATTTTGACATCATTAACTCCATCCTTATGTAACCTACCAACCACCAGCAACATGTCCACTTTGACAGCTCCTACCTATTCCATACTAACAAGTCCCTTCCACACAGCCTAGTCACCTGTGTCTTATCACATCTGTAGTGGCAAGCAGTCCCTCTCAGAATACACCAAGGGTCTTGCTGAAGCCTTTACAGACCAAAATTACTCTCCCAAAATTGTCCTGAAACTTATCTTCCGTACCTTATCTCTCAAGTCACCCACCACCTCCTAAAGTCCCACCATCTGGCCTGAAAGGAGTATTTCCCTCATAACTCAGAACCACCCAGGAAAGGAACAACTGAATCAGATTCTTCATCAGGGTTTCAGCTACCTCTAGTTGTGGCTTGAAATGAGTGTCCTATCCATTATCCTTTTCATCCCCACCATGGTAGTGTTCCACCACCCACCAAATGGACACAATATCCTTGTCCGTCCCTACTCCTCCCCTGCTCCCAGCCCCTTCCCTCAAAGTTCATATCCATACAATAGACCTGCATAAAAGTCCTGTCCCATATATCATCCCACCTCCATCTACTCCAGTCCAGTCACAAACATCAACTACACCATCAAAAACTAGACTACCTATGAAAGCAGTTATATGATCCACGTGGTAAGCTGAAACAGCTGTGCTGTGCTCCACATGGGCATGACATCCAACAAGCTCTCTGTCCACATGAATGGCCACTGACTAACTTTGGTCAGGATACAGTTGGACCACCCAGTCGCTGAACATGCTATAGAACAAAACGTTCTTCACTTCAGAGACTGCTCCACAGCCTGTGTCATCAGTATCCTTCCTACCAACACCAGTTTTCTGAATTGCAAAGATGGGACCTCTCCCTGCAATATATCCTACATTCCTGTACCCTCCTGGACTCAACCATTGATAATCACTGTCCTTCACCCACCTATCCCCTTCCCTGCTCCCACTCGACCCTTACACAGCTTTCTATTCCACCACCCACCGTCTTTTTCCTTCTCACCCTTTTCCAATAACCCCCCCCCCCCCCTCCCTACATCTAACTTCTGACTGCACCCAGCTGCCTACACTCTCCCCACCATGACCCTGTATGGTCCCAGAACCAGTACTTATGATCCCCACCTCTACCCGGTTATCCCTTCACCTCCTGTCCCAGCTTCCTCCTTACTCTCACCACCCACATTGCTTTTCCCACCAGGCCCAGTTGCTCGTAGTCTGTCCTCAGTGGCCAGAGACAGTGGTCTCCTGTGTGTGAGAGTCATGATAGTGAGAATATCTGCGTGTGTGTGTGTGTGTGTGTGTGTGTGTGTGTATGTGTGTGTGTGTGTGTGTGTGTGTGTGTGTGTGTGTGTTTGTGTGTTGTCATCTTCTGAAGGAATGTCTTTTGGTCAACAGCTTACATGCTTCGCAGTATTTTTATTGTGCTTGTCTGCAACTCAACATCTCCACTTTATGGTGTGTAGCACTGAATCCTTTTCATAATACAGTCATATTCCATCCTGGAGTATCCACTGTTTGATTTTACATATAGCAAGTTGTACATAACAACTACAAAATTAATATTTTGTAATATTGTAGTATTTGGAGATGATATGTCTGTTATCATAATAGTCTTCATACGTTACTTGTATAAATCACATTCTGTACTGTACACTTTCTTTGACAGTTGCTTTGATTAGCATGCTTTTATGTACAAATACTCATAATCTAGGCTACATTAAACTTTTCAATCTGTACTTTTTACAAAAGTTTCTTGTGTGGATGTCTAGGTAATACACCAATATTTCGACAAAACCAGAAACAATGACCTTCACCTCTTAGCAACAAATAATTCTGAGCTAATAACAAGCACAAAATAGATACAGGGATTAGCAAACACAGGGTTGTCACAGTGAGACTGAATTTTGTAACCTACAAATTCTCCACAAATAAAGGAGAAATATACCTATTCAAAAAAGCAGATAAAATTCACTTGACTCCTTTGTGAGAGACAATCTCCAATCCTTCCAAATTAAAAATATAGGTGTAGACCAGATGTGGCTTGACTTCAAAGAAAATGTATTGGCAGCAATTGAGAGATTTATACTAAATAAATCAACAAACGATGGAGCTGTGTCTCCTTGGTACACGCAACATGTCAGAACACTGTTGCAGAAACAATGAAAAAAAGGTGATAAATTCAAATGAATGCAAAATCTCCAAAATTGGAAATCTTTTAAAGACACTTGAAATTTATCGTGGACTTCAATGCAAGATGCTTATATTAGTTTCCACAGCGAAAGTTTGTCTTGAAAACTGGCAAAAAATGCAAAGACAATCTGGTGGTATGTGGAAGTATGCTACCAGAAACACAAAATTATGCCTCCTCTATGCAACTACAGATGACAGTGCTGCCAAAGCAGAGTTACTAAACACAACCTTCCGAAATTCCTTCACCACTGAAGATGAAGTAAATTCCAGAATTTGAATCAAGAACAGCTGCCAACATGAGTAACGTAGAAGCAGATATCCTCAGAGTAGTGAAGCACCTTAGACTACTTAACAAAAGCAAGTCTTCCAGTCCACACTGTACACCAGTTAGGTTCCTTTCAGAGTTTGTTGATACTTTAGCTCGATACTTAACAATCACATACAACCATTCGCTTGATGAAAGATCTGTACCCAAAGACTGCCAAGCTGCACAGGTCACACCAATATTCAAGAAAGGTAGTAGAAATAATCCACTAAATTACAGACCCATATCATTAACATCAACATGCAACAGAATTTTTGAACATATACTGTGTTCAAAAATTATCTATTACCTCGAAATTACGGTCTATTGACACTCAGTCAACACAGATTTAGAAAAAGTCATTCTTGTGAAACACAACTAGCTGTTTACTCACATGAATTGCTGAGTGCTATTGAAAAGGGATTTCAAATTGATTCTGTATCGCTAGATTTCCTGAAGGCTTTTTGTGGTGTCACTGCCAGACACCACACTTGCTAGGTGGTAGCCTTTAAATCGGCCGCGGTCCGCTAGTATACGTCGGACCCGCATGTCGCCACTATCAGTGATTGCAGACCGAGCGCCGCCACACGGCAGGTCTAGAGAGAATTCCTAGCACTCGCCCCAGTTGTACAGCCGACTTTGCTAGTGATGGTTCACTGACAAATTATGCTCTCATTTGCCGAGACGATAGTTAGCATAGTCTTCAGCTACGTCATTTGCTACGACCTAGCAAGGCGCCATTATCATTTGCTATTTTTCTTGTGATGCATGTACCGTCAGACTGATGTTCACAAATTATGAATTAAACTTAAGTATTCAAGCAGCTACCTACTTTTCTTGCTAGTATAACTCCCTTTAACTGTTCCAGACCTCACGCCAGCCTGCGTGAGCTTAAACGCGTGCCTTTCGGCTACCCGTCACTGTGGATTGGCTGTCTTGCCAGTCCACAACACTTTTAATATTGTCCCACACAAGCGGCTTGTAGAGAAACTGCGTGATTATGGAATATCACCTCACTTATGTGACTGGATTTGTGATTTCCTGTCTGAGACGTCAAAGTTGATAGTAATTGATGGAAAATCATCAAGTAAAACATATGTGATTTCTGGCATGCCCCAAGGTGTGTTATAGGCCCTTTGCTGTTCTACATAAACAATTTAGGAGACAATCAGAGCAGCTGTTTTAGGTTGTTTGCAGATGATGCTGTCATTTATCAACTAGTAAAGTCATCAGAAGAACAAAACAAATTACAGGTAGAAAAATTGGCAATTGAAACTAAATAATGAACAGTGTGAGGTTATGCACATGAGTGCTAAAAAGAAGCCATTAAACTTTGGTTACATGATAAATCAGTCAAATCTGAAGTCTGTAAATTCAACCAAATACCTAGGAATTAAAATTACAAACAACTTAAATTGGAAGAAACACATAGAAAATGAAGTGAGAAAGGCTAACTGAAGACTGTGTTTTATTGGAAGGACACTTAGAAAACGTAACAGATCTACTGAAGTGACTGTCTACACTACACTTCTCCATCCTCTTTTAGACTACTGCTGCATGGTGTGGGATCCTTACTAGATAGGGCTTCTGGAGTGCATGAAGAAAGTTCAAAGAAGGACAGCACATTTTGTATTATTATGAAATAGAAGAGAGGGTGTCACTGAAAGGATACAGGATTTAGGGTGGACAACATTAAAACAAAGCCATTTTTTATTACGGCAGAATCTTCTCACAAAATTTCAATCACCAATTTTCTCCACCAAAAGCGAAAATATTTTTTGATGCCAACCTACATAGCGAGAAATAATCGTCATAATAAAATAAGGGAAATCAGAGCTCACACGGAAGGATACAAAGAGTTCGTTTTTTCCATGCACTGTATGAGATTGGATTTGGGAGAGCTGTAATTACATAATCATCTATTATGTAACAGTAAATTTTCCTTAGGTTGTCATTACATCATCACTTGAAACTTGAGTTTCACTGGCCAACTGGTTAATGCCCTTATAGCACAGTCAAAGAATGTCCAAGGTACATTTCATAGTTCCTTCAAAGAAAAAAGGGTTCTTATACACACTAGCTTTGCTTCAGTGGCAACAATATAGTCTTTGTGGGACAATTGTCAAGCTGCGTTTATGATCTGTCAACTGTCATTTAAATCAGTTCACGCACAATTACTGTATACCCTTCTTCATAAACTGTACTCGCATGCTCATTTTAGCATTGAAAAATCAGCAACATTTTCTCTTTCTTTGTTGCTCCACATATTTAGATAAACCTCTCTCATAACAGTTCCATAAAAACTAATTGAACAGTACCACCCTGAATCCTCAGGAATTCTGTTCAACGAGCTGATGTGTGGAGCAAGTAGCTAAATCTTAGTCAATGGAAAACATATTAAACAACACCCCAAGACCAATATTCAGAAACTCAGTGTGTGGCTCTGAAGAAAGATCAAACTTAAGACTGCAGACCACATCACACCAACCTCTTTGACAAATCCCACCTGCACCAAGCCTGGTGCAGCTTTAAACACAGGCTAGACCACCTTCTAAACCAATAATTATCATCATTCAAATGTACTCCATTTTAGAGTCACTTGTTGCATTCATTAATTTGCTTTATGTTTTTAGATTTCCATAAGGCTTTTGACACCATTACTCACACACAACTTCTAATCAAATTTTGTGCCTATTGAGTATTCGTATCAGTTATGTAACTGGATTCATGGTTTCCTGTCAGAATGGTCAAGTTCATGGTAATTGATGAAAAGACATCAAGTAAACTAGAAGTAATGTCTGTTGTTCCCTGAGGAAATGTTATATGACCTCTGGTGTTTCTGATCTACATAAAAGATTTTGGAGATGATCTGAAAACACCTCTTACATTGTTTGCAGATAATGTTGTCATTTAATACCCTGTAAAGTCATCAGATGATCAAAACTTATTGCAAAATTATTTAGACAAGATATCTGCATGGTGCTAAAAGAGCCATCTGACTCTAAACAGTGCAAAATGTGAAATCACCCACATGAGTACTAATAGGAATCTGCTACACTTTCGTTGCATGATAAATCACACAAATCTAAAGACTGTCAATTCAACTAAATACTTAGGGAGTACTATTACCAATAGCTTAAACTGGACTGATCACATGAATAATGCTGTGGGGAAAGCAAACCAAAGAATTTTTTTGTCCTGGTCGATATGTGGAAAGTGCTTATGGGACTAAACTGCTAAGGTCATTGGTCCCTAGGCCTACATACTACTTAATCTAAATTAAACTAACCTACACTAAGGAAAACACACTCCCATGCCTGAGGGAGGACTCGAAACTCTGATGGGGGTAGCCGTGCGAACTGTGGCAAGGCGCTGCAGATCGCATGACTATCCTGCACAGCCCAAAGTCTTTGATTTATTGGCAGAACACTTAGAAAGTACTGGTATGCGGTGTGGGATATGCATCATATTGATCTGACGGAGGTCATGGAAAAAGTTCAAAGAAGGGCAGAACATTTTGTATAATCACAAAATAGAGGAGACACTGCCATGCGAGATTATATGAGAATTAGAGTGACAGTCGTTAAAACAAAGGCCTTTTCAATTGAGGCATGATCTTTTCATGAAATTTCAATTATTAACCTTCTCCTCAATGTGTGAAAATATTTTGTTGCTGCCCGTCTACATAGGGAGAAACGATCATCAAAATAGAATAAGAGAAATTAGAGCTCATACGGAAGGTGTCCATGTTACGTGTGTGTTGTTTGAGACTGTAACAGTAGAGAAATAGCTCGAAAGTAATTTGATGAACCCTCTGTGAATTGCACACTAAACAGCCTGAGTTGACAATGTGCCAGACTATATTATAAAAGTATCAGCTGAACAGATACTCGCACCCTGCTAGATATATGCAATTCTTCACTATCAAGTAGTATTTTCCCACAACAGTTAAAAACTGCAAAAGTTGTACCCCTTTACAAAAAGGGCAATTGGCAGCAGATGGTCAACTTTAGGCCTGTGTCACTCCTCTCAGGTTTTTCAAAAATCATTGAAAAACTAGTTCTGCCACAATTAACTGATTTCTTTAACAAAAAAATATGATCTCAGGATGTCAACATGGCTTCAGACCTCAGTGCAGTACTGAAACAGCCACTTTTAGCCTCATAAATCGTATTTTAAATTCAGTGGATAGCCACAAAAATGTTTCGCGGATTTTCCTGGATTTAACAAAAGCATTTGATTTAATAGACCATGAAATTCTCCTAAGAAAGTTAGAGTGGTATGGTGTAAGAAGCCTGCCAAACCATTGGCTGAAATTCTACCTAGAGAATCGCTCTCAGATAACAGAGGTAAAACACATGGGCAAAAATGAACTCCAAGATTATCAATTGAAACCTTCCACATTAACCCACAGTGCACCACAAGGCTCAATTTTAGGTCCCTTTCTCTTCTTAATTTTCATAAACGACTTCCCCTTACACATTCAACACTCTGAATAAATGCTATTTGCAGATGACACAAGCATATTAATTGAAGGGGAAAATGAAATGACTCTAAGTTTAAATGCTAAAGTCACAAATGAAAATGTCACACTGTGCCTCTAAAAACCGTCGTCTTACACTTCCATACACAACAAAATAAAAACCCCGCAAAACCAAACATGTCTATGGAAAACCAAAGAATTAACAGTGTCACTGAAACAAAATTTCTTGGCGCCTACTTACAAGACAATCTTAAATGGAATTCCCACATCCCATCATTAAATTCCAAACTATTGAAAATGACTTATGCGTTTAGGATTATATGGAACAACACACGTCCTGAAACAGTTAGAGCGGTGTATTACACTTGCATACACTCCCTATTGAGATATGGCATCATATTCTGGGGAAATTCTCCTCATAGCATAACAACATTCCGGAAACATAAAAAGATTGTGAGGATAATGAAAAATGCTAACAGCCGAAAATCATGCAAACCATTCTTTCAAGAACTGGGGATTCTACCCCTACCATGTATCTATACTCTAGAAGTTGTCATGTACCTAAAAAAAAGCATGCTAAAAAATGGGAATATATTTATTCAAAATAAATCTGTACATGAACGCCATACAAGGGAAAATAGTGACATACACAGACATCATTGTTATACCATACTGTGCAAGAAAGGTGTATATCACTTAGGTTCTCACACTTGTTTAATAAGCTGCCAAGCAACTTAAAGGCAATGAACAAAATCCATAGCTTTAAAAAATCTGTAACTTCATATCTCTTGGAAAACTGTTTTTACTCAGCAACACAATATCTTGTAAAATAAGTTAATTTCAGTTATAACAATATAAAAATGTAATGTAACAATATACCAATATAACAATGTAACAATTTATAAATGTAATGTATACAATCAATGTAACAGTATATTAATGTAGTGTCGTTTTGTCCAACATCTAAGGTATCGTATGTGTACCTCAAAGATTCAGGATGTAAATAAATAAATAAATAAATTATGAAGATGTAGATGTAGGAAATGGTGATCTTAAGACTGGCAGATGGGAATCATTCTTTCTACATAAATCACAGAATAATACTTATCTACTACAGACAACAATACGTAAAAATTCCAGTTGACACTGTGTTCCTAATATTACGCACACTAATTCCACGAAGAATAACATTTCCATAAATCTTGATGAGGACAAATTCCTTTACTTCAATGATTACTCGGGTATCCTAGTAAATATCCACAAGGATTTGAAATCCTTAGAATGACAAGAGGTCCCATATGCAACAGCTGCCACTTTTTGTTCCTTGCAGGGTGGGGGAGTGGCCATGTACGTAAAAATCTGTATTCCATTTCAGTCCATATATGTATCATGGCACATTTGCATGTTGTGGCAGAGCAGTTGATTCACTTTATAGGACAAACCAGAAATTAATTATGTGTGGTGACTTCAATATAAGTTTTTATATGATGGTGCATTGAAAGGATGTTGGTAGATCTGGTGCAGATTGTGTTTTTTCCAACTAGAGTGCAAGAGAACAGTTGCACAGCCAAAGACAATATTTTGATTCATTCTTCATTACTAGATGGGCATTCTGATAGCAAAAGGGTGAATGGCCTTTCAGACCATGATGCACAAATTTTAACACTAAAAGGCTTTTGTACTCAAACAAATGTCACATGTAATTACAAACTATGTAGGAAAGTTAATCTAACAGCAATAGAGAGTTTTTTAAACCTTGTCAAGGAACAAGAGTGGCAGGATATTTATAGTGCAATGAGAACATTCTGAATGGGATGAAAGGCAGCCCAGGTGGCTGACTAATGGATAAGGATATCATGTAGAACAAAGCAGGAGTTATATCAATATGTTAGAAGTAGTCACAATTAAGCTACAGTAGTTCATTAAAAACAGTACTGTAAGATGCTTGAAAATGTTATTAGGAAGGCAAAGAGTATGTGGTATGTAAATAGAATAGCTAATTCACAGGATAAAATTAAAACCATATGATCAGTTGTGATGGAAGTGTCTGGTCAGCAGCACAAGTTCGACGATATAAAGTCGGTTCATAGTAAAAATATTTCTGTTACTGATAAATGAGATATATATACATATTCAGGGGCAGATGTGGACTCTGACCACAATCTATTGGTTATGAACTGTAGATTAAAACTGAAGAAACGGCAAAAAGGTGGGAATTTAAGGAGACGGGACCTGGATAAACTGAAAGAACCAGAGGTTGTACAGAGTTTCAGGGAGAGCATGAGGGAACAATAGACAGGAATGGGGGAAAGAAATACAGTAGAAGAAGAATGGGTAACTTTGTGGAATGAAATAGTGAAGCCAACAGAGGATCAAGTAGGTAAAAAGACGAGGGCTAGTAGAAATCCTTGAGTAACAGAAGAGATACTGAATTTAATTGATGAAAGGAGAAAATACAAAAATGCAGTAAATGAAGCAGGCAAAAAGGAATATAAACGTCTCAAAAATGAGATCGACAGGAAGTGCAAAATGGCTAAGCAGGGATGGCTAGAGGAAAAATGTAAGGATGTAGAGGCTTATCACACTAGGGCCTACAGGAAAATTAAAGAGACCTTTGGAGAAAAGAGAACCACTTGCATGAATATCAAGAGCTCAGATGGAAACCCAGTTCTAAGCAAAGATGGGAAAGCAGAAAGGTGGAAGGAGTATATAGAGGGTCTATACAGGGGCGATGTTCTTGAGGACAATATTATGGAAATGGAAGAGGAGGTAGATGAAGATGAAATGGGAGATATGATACTGTGTGCAGAGTTTGACAGAGCACTGAAAGACCTAAGTCGAAACAAGGCTCCGGGAGTAGACAACATTCCATTTACTGACCGCCTTGGGAGAGCCAGTCCTGACAAAACTCTACCATCTGGTGAGCAAGATGTATGAGACAGCACGAAATTCCCTCAGACTTCAAGAAGAATATAATAATTCCAATCCCAAAGAAAGCAGGTGTTGACAGATGTGAAAATTACCGAATTATCAGTTTAATAAGTAACAGCTGCAAAATACTATGACTTATTTTAGAAGAAAGATTAAGCAAAGGCAAACCTACGTTTCTAGCATTTGTAGACTTAAGAGTAAGCTTTTGACAAAGTTGACTGGAATACCCTCTTTCAAATTCTGAATGTGGCAGGGGTAAAACACGGGGAGCGAAAGGCTATTTACAATTTGTACAGAAAGCAGATGACAGTTATAAGAGTCAAGGGACATGAAAGGGAAGCAGTGGTTGGTAAGAGAGTGAGACAGGGTTGTAGCCTCTCCCTGATGCTATTCAATCTGTATATTGAGCAAGCAGTAAAGGAAACAAAAGAAAAGTTCGGAGTAGGTATTAAAATCTATGGAGAAGAAATAAAAACTTTGAGGTTCGCCGATGACATTGTAATTCTGTCAGAGACAGCAAAGGACTTGGAAGATCAGTTGAACAGAATGGACAGTGTCTTGAAAGGAGGGTATAACATAAACATCAACAAAAGCAAAACGAGGATAATGGAATGTAGTCGAATTAAGTCGGGTGATGCTGAGGGAATTAGATTAGGAAATGAGACACTTAAAGGAGTAAAGGAGTTTTCCTATTTGGGGAGCAAAATAACTGATGATGGCCGAAGTAGAGAGGATATAAAATGTAGACTGACAACGGCAAGAAAAGCGTCTCTGAAGAAGAGAAATTTGTTAACATCGAGTATTGATTTAAGTGTTAGGAAGTCATTTCTGAAAGTATTTGTATGGAGTGTAGCCATGTATGGAAGTGAAACATGGACGATAAATAGTTTAGACTAGGAGAGAATAGAAGCTTTCGAAATGTGGTGCTACAGAAGAATGCTGAAGATTAGATGGGTAGATCACATAACTAATGAGGAGGTATTGAATAGAATTGGGCAGAAGAGGAATTTGTGGAACAACTTGACTAGAAGAAGGGATCGGTTGGTAGGACACGTTCTGAGGCATCAAGGGATCACCAATTTAGTACTGGAGGGCAGCATGGAGGGTAAAAATCGTAGAGGGAGACCAAGAGATGAATACACTAAGCAGATTCAGAAGGATGTAGGCTGCAGTAGGTATTGGGAGATGAAGAAGCTTGCACAGGATAGAGTAGCATGGAGAGCTGCATCAAATCAGTCTCAGGACTGAAGACCACAACAACAACAACATATACATATACAAATATATACAGTATGTAACAATCAGTTTCTGAGCATTACTTGTGATTTAAATAAACATTTAGTTTCTACAGTGAATCATACCACTCTCTTGACAAATGTCTTTCCGAGACTGATGTATGAAATACATCTGTGATACAGATAAGGGGGAGACTGAGTCAGTACTCAAATCACTGATGACTAAGAACCCATATGGATATGATGGAGTGCCTAGCAGAATATTGAACTACTGTGCTGCATATGTTAGCCTTGCATTTAGCCACATTTGTAATTTTCCCTTTAGGAATGGTCAGTTCACTGAACGATTAAAGAACTCAGTAGTGAAGCTGCTTTATAAAAAGGGAGAAGGGGATAATGTAGATAATTTTAGACCTATTTCTGTGCCATCAGTGTTTGCTAAAGTTACTGAAAAGGTTGTGTATGTAAGGATAATTGATAATTTTCTATCACACGATTGGTATCAAATGTACAGTTTGGCTTTAGAAGTCGTTTAAGAACTGAAGATGTTATATTCCCTTTTTCCCTGTGAGGTACTGGATGGGTTAAAGAAAAGGTTTTGAATGCTAGGCATATTTTTTGATTTAACTAAGGCATTTGATTGTGTTGATCACAAAATATTGCTGCAGAAGGCGGACCATTATGGAATACAGGGAGTAGCTCACAATTGGTTCACCTCTTACTTTAGCAACAGATAGCTAAAGGTCATTATTCACAATGTTGAGAATGTCTGTGATGTGAGGTCTGAGTTGGGTATGGTCAAGGGGGGGGGGGGGGGGGGGTGACCCAGGGATCAGTGTTGGGGCCACTTCTGTTCCTGATTTATATAAATGATAAGCCCTATAGTATTACGGGTAACCCTAAAATATTTCTGTTTGCTGAGGACACTAGCTTGGTAGTAAATGATGTTGTGTGCAAAATTGGCTCAGTTTCAAATAGTGCAATTTGTGATGTAAGAAAATAAATTAATTCTAAATCATAGTAAGACTCAGTTTTTACACTTTGTAACACACAATTCAACAAAACCTGACGTTTTAATTTCAGAGAATGGGCATATGATTAGTGAAACTGAACAGTTCAAATTTCTAGGTGTTCAGATAGATAGTAAACTGTCGTGGAAATCCCACATTCAGGATCTTGTTCAAAGACTTAATGCTGCCATTTTTACTATTTGAATGGTATCTGAAGTGAATGGTCGTTTGACAAGAAAATTAGCCTACTTTGCTTATTTTCATTCGCTTATGTCATATGGTATTATATTTTGGGGTAACTCTTAACATTCTAAAATGATATTTCTGGCTCAGGAAAGGGTGGTTCGGGCAATATGTGGTGTTAAGTTCATGAACCTCTTGTCGGCCCTGTTCACGAGTCTGGGTATTTTGACACTGGCCTCTCAATATATATTTATATATTCCTTGTTGTAATTTTTTGTTAAAAATATTAGCTTATTTCCAAGAATAAGCAGCTTTCACTCAGTTAATACCTGGCAGAAATCAAACCTGTATTTGGATCATGCTTCCTTAACTCTTGTGCAGAAAGGAGTGCAGTATACTGCTGCATCCATTTTCAATAAGCTACCATTAGAATTCAAATATCTTAGCAGTAATCCACACACTTACAAAAACTGAAGAGTTTCCTCATGGGTCACTCCTTCTATTCTGTTGAAGAGTTCCTTGAAAAATTAAGCTGATTCTTGTTGTATTGTTGATTGCATTTACTTAAACTTGTGGCTTGACTTTTTTCAGATTCATAAACATTTTATTTTTATATGTATTATTTTTCATTTTAATTTCATGTACTGGCATGTTCCATGACCTTCGAGATTTAGCTGATAGCTAATTACACTAATTAGCTGATTTTCTGATGAAAATGCTAGGAGTTATTTAATCTTGTAATCCTGTTTTTTTAACACCAGCAATTAACACTGAGGAAGGATGTTAGTGGTACAATGTTAATGGTTTTTTTAGCCTTTGTGTGTGTCACTGTTGTCTGCCATGCATTTATAAACTATTACGTATGTAAATAAACTTGGTACAAACAGTCTTAACATTGAGCTTCAATTACTGTGCCTGGTTACATTTTATACATTACTGAATTGAAACAGTTAAAAATATGAAGACTCTACCAAAAACTATTAATTTAATTTCTATGGGAGAGTACTTCGTAGTCCTCCTCACTACAACATAGTATTTTGTCAATCTTTATCCCCGCCTACTTGATGAACTACATCTGTGACTTGTACCTTTTCACCTTCATGTTTTATTGCAGGAAAGAAAACAATAACAGCTGAAAAAAATTATAGTTAAAATCGTCACTTGCAGCTCTCACTCTTGAAACTTTCTCATAAGCACACAATGTAGTTAGTCTACACACTTGTTTGACCCATTCTTCAATATAGCTTAAATGCGTGGGATCCATACCAAGTACAACTATGAGTACATATTGAACACATCAGAAGAAGAGCTTCACCAGTGGTCACACGTTCGTATAATCCATGGGAGGCCATTAAAATCTGAGCTGGCAGATGTTTTAAGACAGACACAAACTATCTTGCAAAACAAATACTTACAAAGTTTCAAGTGCCAGACTTAGGTGACAAATTGAGGAATACATTAAAGCCCCATATTCATCGCTGTTGCAATGATTGAGAAGACCAGATTACACTAATTATAGCTAGCACGGAGGCATTTAATTGGTAATTTTTCCATGCTATGTACCAGAATGGTATAGCAATAAACCTTAATATGTGGTGCCGTGCACTTGACAGTCGTTTCAGATACTTGATGGTGGTTTACAGAGCAAGAATGTAGATGGAAACGTAGATATAAATATATGGTGTGAGAGAAAGTGCACAAACAATGCGGAGTTCACTAAGCAACAGCACTGATAGAGTAAACTTGAAGCAGCCAATCACAGCTCGAGTTTTGAAAGGGGCACCAATGGCCACAGCTGAAAACTCTAACTAGCCTTGTAGCCTCACCTGATGAGCATCATTGTGAGTAAAGCACCGTGGCACACAGCGATGGTGCAAGTTACACATACTGCTAGAACACAGTGGGCCTGCTTCATCAGTACCGTGCTGGCAAGGTGCGAGCAGTGAGATTGCAGCACGAAGTCTGAAATTAGTATGATGTGAAAACTTACTAGTATCTGTAGGGTCACAAAGATAAGCTACATCCTAATTTTTCATAGCTGGATTTTGTGGAAAAAGTGTATTTGTATTTGGACTATTATGATATATGGTACAGCATCATTACTACATTCTGCAGACCAGCAAAGAAGAATCTTATAACAGTAAAAAATGTAAACACAGTACAAAGATCTCAGTCTCAAAGACAAACTTTTTACATACCATCCATTTTAAACATCTTTGTGTCAAATGAAGAAAGAAGATGCTTCTAAACACAGAAAGAAGATGACCCCAAACAGAAAAAGATTATGATACTGCAATGCTGTAATGTCCTGGATGGAATACAAATAATGGAAGGCGTAAAGGTAACAACCTACAATACAGCTGATATGTTGAGCAGGTGATACACACATAAACGAGATGAAAAACAGTTACTAAACATTTTGTTCTTCACAGCTAACTAATACAACAGTGTAATAGCATTTGTTTCAGTTTTGTTTATGTTTCTATTACAGGGTGTATACGTGGACAAGGAAAAAACAATCCCAGGTTTCCCGGTTAAAAATACACTTTCTCCCAGGTGAAAACATACTTTTTCCCTGTTAACTGACAGTATATTTTCTCTTGAAACTGTATAACTTATAAGTCCTTTGAATGATTATGGTTTTATACACGGGAGTAGAATTTCCCAGATGTTTGATGTGCAGCAACATGTACGCTGCATATTTTCGTATTACGAAAGTATAAATTCGAATTCAACCAAACACCGCATGTTACTTTCCAAAGCATTAAAATCGAGATTGCGATGCGCTTTTGTAAGCTAGTCATAGCTCATGTCACGTGATCTCCCCAGCCGATGACAGTGGGTATTCAGAGCTTAGGACACATGATGTAGTCAGCCAATACCAACATCACTGTTAAGTAGTACGAACACACAAACAGAAAAAGTTAATGGTTTAAATTAATATACATAGTGTTGCTATATGAAATGCAATGCTTTCACATATAATATTGGTCTGTAAGATTAATACGCTGCAAGAGAAGCTAAGCCTTCAAATACAATGCTAGTCTTTTATGCACGTATTACAATTTAAGATATATCACACAAATGTGCCCGTAAAATTTTTAATAACGACATAAATGTCTGATCATCTGGGCTCAAAATTCATCTAAATGGCTTGCCATCAAAGAGTTGATTTTTAAATGAGAATCAGAGGCTCTGTGATTTAAGAAATTCATTGTACATTATCGCACATAGCTCCGTTGTAACTGCCAGAATGGTACTTTGATGGTAACGCTTTTCAAACCACCATTCAGAATATTTTCCCATGAGCTGTTAGAAATAGGTTCGTTCCCGCAGTTTGCCAGAGAGTACCAGATGAAGGGGTCACCAAGCTTGCACAGCTACGATGTCATAGGGAGCCCGTATATTCGTACGTGTAAAACATTAAAAGATCATACATTACGTCATCAAAGAAACAGGACATCAGAGGATACTCCAAGTGCATCAGAATTTTGAGACCCACATTAAAACGTGCACATTTAAAGTGCACATTCCTATGTCCATATTCCCAGTTAAGTAGGCTTTCGGGATGAAAATTTTCTTGGAGTACCAGTACTGTGTTAGCTCATGTTTGGTTCTTTATTATGGCATAATGCCATATGAGCTATAAGTTGAAAACGTACACTTGAAATGCAGCGAACAGTGTCTGGAATCAAACACCTCATTTCAAATATATTGTCTGCCTCAGCAGAAAAGATTAATCAAAAGCAAATTTCTTTAGCAAACGGAACATAACTTCATTGTCTTGCAATGCAATTAATGCTTGACTGTCAGAAAGATGGAAATCAGAAATCTGTTTTGTTTTCATTTGACGTGAGAGCAGTAAACAAAGAGGAAACAGCAAAATCACTAAATGTAAACACGGGTCACGTGGAAACTACCCACTTCCCCCTGTAACTCAGACTGCTCTGCGCATCATCCCCGGATCTACGATATTTCTGAACTGGTGCAATACCCCGCCACTCCCTCGAGCGTTTGAGATAGGACGTCAAAAATTAAAAAAAAAAAAAAAAAAAAAAAAAAAAAAAAAAAAAAAAAAAAAAAAAAAAAAAAAAAAAAAAAATTCGAATTTTCAAAAATATGTTCATTTTGTAGGGCATATCTTTCTGAAGAGTCTGATGCATAAAACATATGTGCTCAAGGAAATGTAAGACATGTTATTTGGTCGTATGTGTGCTTCGCCTCCTCACACAGCATTCTTCTATCGCACGTCACTGTACTTCGCTCTGTGGGATTTAAACATGTATATTTTGTAATGGATGCCATCAAACCATATTCAGGCAACCACACAAACAACCCATTTATAATTCATTTTAAAAGATGAAGATTTAATCATTGTTATTATTATTTATGATTATTTATGATGTTGATAATTTTGATTTTTAGATTCATCTGATTATTTACTAATATTAGAAACATTATGAGCCTACATTGTGTAGTAGATAAAATGTTGGCTGCATATTACTTACCTTATATGAAAAAAATCCAATCTTACATAAACCAGAGTTTTACATGTAATGCAACACATAGCTCTGTCATTGACTACTGGCTACAGCTGCAATACTGTGTTTTAGGGAGTTAAATGAAAATTTTCTCCTACAGGGCTTCATAAAAAGTGTAGGTTCTTGTTGCTGGTCCACTTTCCAATGATCCCTCTGACCTGCAAATTCATTTACCTGTTAACATGGGTGAAGATATTAGAAATCAGAGGTAGTTGAAATAATGATCTCATCTTGAGTTTTATTCTTGAGAAAATACAATAATATTATACCCTTGCCTATTGCTATTGTGAGAAAGATTACTATTGTCCACAAATCAGACAATTTAGAATAATTATAATTTGTTTTGCATCATATTAAAAAGGAAGTAATTACTTTTTTGTGTACCTCACAAGATGTTTAATGATTGAGAGTAAATTCTTTTATTCTTTTCTTTGACCCCAGAGCTTAGGCATAAAATGATGGGCGCCTTGTCTGCTCCAAGGCAGCAGACATACGTGGAGGAAAAAGTGTGCATGTTAGACAAAATACAAAAAGATGTACTGCACCAGCCAGAAATGGTCAGAAGTATATTCAGGAACACATGTAAATGAAAAATTCAGCAAATTTATTATTATATTCTAACTAAAATTTCAGGAGAGATTTCCTAAAATAGCACATACTATGGAGAATCTGCCAGAGAAAACTGGGTAACAAGAGTAACAGAATGCTTAGAACATTCAAATACCTCAGCTCTAGCAAAGGTAATGAGAGGGTTTTCTTACAGTTTTTCCCCAAATACAAAAGGACATATAAGAAACTGCTGCAAGATGCAAACAGAATTCAAATTAGTGAAGCCATACAGATGTTCAACAATAAGAGAAAAGCAATAACAAATATAGTAAAACAAGAAACTGGTAGCACAAAGCCAAAACAGACAAATACAAAAATCAGAAATAAAGGTGATTAAATAAATAAGCCTAAGGGTCTGAATACCTTTATGACAGTTACTTTAGTAATGTAGCAACCAAACTGCAAGGAAAGTTACCAAACACAATATACAGCAACAAATAACTATGAGCCTCACATAACACTACTGCTGCTGAAATGGGAGAGGAAATCACTCAGACCGTGCATTAATTTAAGAACAAATTGTCCACATTTCTAAATGATGTTCGTGTGTGTCTACTAAGAGACTGTATTAGCAGCATAAAAGCATCTCTAAAATGTATCATAAATAAGTCATTCCCACCAGGTTGCTTTCCTGATTACCTAAAAAAAGCAAAAGTGCTTCCCGTCCACAAAAAATGTGATAAGGAAAATGTAGAGATCTACAACCCAATTGTCTTCATTTTCAAAAATAATAGTAAATATTATGAAAAACTGACTTATGGATTATTTAAACAAAGATCAACTCCCAAACAGGGGAGTAGCAGAATGTTTAGGCAAATTGACCTGGTTAACACACTTGATGCCCAGAGTTTTATAGGACCAGTGGTTGTGCTAACTGGGGAGGTGGTGGCAGTGACATTTTAGGAAATGTCTCATCAAATTTTAGTTTGAATATAGTCATGAAATTGCTCAGCAAATGCAAACAGCCGCTCTGGGCTGCTGCAAATCTGTCTGTGTTGAAACTCGACGTCAGCCGGTGTGGCGAGCCAGCCAGAGTCGCCCTCTGTGTGACTAACACCTATATACAACAACGATGCGGCCTGGCCGTTGGCGTTGCTGTTCAACGCCACGGGTCAGACCGCCAGGCCACGCTCTTTCTGACCAGGTCTTTAAGGCCGGTTGCACTACAGCAGATATTATCTGCCAGGTCAATTGACCGTCACCAATGTCAGAAGTCCAGTGTTTACACACACGGTGGTAAAATCACCGCCGCCACCCCACAAGTCGGCAGATTAAAGGCAATGTACTTTCACCATCAAACCCATTTATTTAACTTTAGTGTGTTACATAAACTATTCATTGTTTTTAAACGTACAGTTTTGTTTGAAATGAACAGACAGTAAATTCTAAGTATTGTTATTGCGTCTGCTAATGAAAAGGAGAAGGAAATACCGAATAATTTGAGATAATCATCCAATTAATTTAAGAAGAGGGGAGGATGGAGCTTTCTAAACGTTGTTTGAAGGGAAGGATGACAATGTGTCCTTCAGTTACTTCAGAATGTCAATTTTTAATAGCAGGAAAACAAGTAGTTCAGAGAGAAAAAGCTTAGGACAGGATCAAACGAAAATAGCGGTAAAAAGTACAGTCTGCTAATGTAAAAACTGGTTTTAATACAGTTATAATGTTAGTTTTTTATGTTCATAACTCTGGCATGCTACTAAAAGTGCATCAGTATTTCTAAATTGCATATAAGGGGAAAACATCTGGCTTACCATAAAATGACAAATGCTCTTCAGAGAACAATAGTAATTCAGAAAGCATATTAGAATGTGTAGGCCTATTCCAAAATAGAGCTGTATCACATGAAAGAATCATTCTTAGTTAGTACACTACACAGCTGCAGAACATTATTGTTAAGTGCATAAAAGAAGCTTTCACAGTAATGTAAGTGAATTTGACCAGGTTTACACAGTTGAGTGTAGTGAACAGGTTTTTTTTCCAGACTGTTAACTCAAATCCAACTGCGTTTTTTAAGTCCTTAAACAATTATTAGTGGTAAGAAAACAATTTATTGGCAGAATACGGGTCAGAAACACATCTGCAGCATTTTCAGTGTCATGGTCCACTCTTAGTCAGTAGTGGACTCTTACCCTATCCCCTAAGCTAAGGAGATTTTGTCTCAACTGGGTGCTAGCAAGATTTATGCAAAAACTGATCTTTGTGACACATACCTGCAAATTCCTTTGGAGGCAGCCTCCAGGACATTTTGGTTATCAATATCCCATTTGGTCTTTTTCAATACAATCAGCTCCCCTACAGTATCATCAGTGCATTAGTAATTTTCCAGCAGTATCTTGAACAACTGTTGCTGTATGTTACCCAGGCTGCCAACTACTTGGACAATATCCTGGTTACTGCTGCCTTTGTCTAAGACTTCTTACACAATCTGAATCTTTTATTTGCAGTGCCTGGTCATGTGGGTCTCCATTGTAACAAGGACAAGTGTGACCTGTTAGTGCAATGAGTGGAATATCTTGGCCACATCCTAAGTGCTTCCAGCATCTACCCTGTCATGCAGTCCATTGAGGTGATCCAGAAGCTTCCTGTGCTTTGCCACAAGAATCAACTCGAATCTGTCTTAAGTCATTTCATTCTCCATGCAACTGCTGTTGCAGGGCTTCTTCTTCACTTCCTCTGAATGAATATCCAGTGCCTCTGGTCCCCTGAGTGTGGCAGAATGTTCTGCTTAATAAGCAGAACATAATAATAAAACAGGTGCTGCCTTATGACATATGATAGCTGTGAACACTCACTGCTGATACCTCCAATTATGGTGTGGGAGCTGTTCTTTTCCAAGTGATCGATGAGGTGGTGCAGCCGATTGCCTTTGTCTCTGAAACTAGTCTCTGAAACTATTTTGCCCAGTGTAATTATGGCCAAATCAAAAAAATAAGCGCTGGCCATTATTTTTGGGTTCAGAAAGTCCAATGATTATGTCTATGGGCGCCCATGTACCCTCAGTATGTACCACAAGCCCCTGTTGCCCTTCCTCTGGGTTTCAGCACCACACAGCCCACCGCCTCCAACACTGTGCCCTGTTCCTCTCTGTTTGTGCTCCACCCTCCACCATACCAATGCTGACCTCCTTTCCCGGCTTTCACTAGGAGAGGACCCAGTGTTCAATACTGATCCAGAAGTCTGCTGCCACCTTGATCGCTGTTGCTGCCGACATTGCACAGCTACTCCTGGATGTCAACCTTGTCTGACTCCACACTGCAGACAATCCAGTCTTCCACATCTCTTCCAGCACATCTGGCAAAGCTGGCCACCCAACCCTAAGGCTGTGGCACACCCAGATCTTCAGGTGTTCTGTGATCAACGACAGGATCTCTCTTCTCGGGACAGCATTGTCCTGCTCCAGGGTGACAACAACTGCACTTGGATCGTTATTTGGTGGCTCTCTGCAACCGCATCCTCCGGTTTCTCCACAAAGGACACTGGTGGACTGTTCTTACATAGTGACTGGCATGGATTCTACTATTAGAGATTTGGTCACTGCTTGCTCCACCTGCCAGAGTTGGTGAGGGCCCCACCTCAGCATTACTTAACATGGCCTTCCACTGCCGTTCCTTGGTCCCACATTCATCTGGAATTCGAATACCCCATCCTTGACTCTATGTGGCTAACCATCATGCATGCTGGGTCCTGTTTTCTGTTTGTGGTCTGCATGTCTCCCAATTTCTCTTCCCACATATAACGATATGTTTACGTAATGTATATACATAAACATACAGTTATAAATGTCCACTTTCGTAGTCACTAATTATAACAATATGTCTACTTTTGTGCTGTAACATATAGCTATAATCAGCGGTGGAAAGATATTTGCGAACGCCGACCGTGTGCGGCTGTTTCTTGTTTGATCGTCTGATCAGTCGGAAGTTGCATTGCAGAGGAGAGTAAATGCCTATTCAAAATATAATTATTTTTGGATAGCTCAACATGAATTTCCTAAGGGACCGTAGTTTATCATGCATTTACCAGTAGAATATGGCGCGGAGAAAATATTTCGCCGCATGCAACTTCCGTCCGAACTCGACAAAAGAATTCGTGACTGTGAACTCTCTATTTGGCAGAAACATAAAGAAAACTAAATAACTTCGTGAAGGAATGAGACATAGATTCTATATTAAATAAATAGTCCATACACCAGTTCCATTTAACTCTGAATTTATGGCAATTAATAGACGAACTTACACTGCAATGAAGGATTTAACATGGATGCCGTTTTGACTGGCACTTCTCGTAATGAAAACAATTCCTTTGACGTTTTCACATACACGTCGCACAATAAATCTACTGCTAGGCACTTTTAGTATTACACATTTACTTTACACTAAAACAATATATTTTTAACGATAATAATACGGGGGCAAGACATGCGCGTCCGACACAAGTTACAAGAGACAAGAGAAGAATGAGTAACTGTTCACCGAGAATATCTCGTACAAAAAAAAAAAAAAAAAATTGTAAAAGTGTTCTTCTTCTGTCCGTTTTTCGCGCCACGGTTTTCAAAGTCAATAACTCACTGCTTTTCTGACGGCGCTTCAACAATAAACAAGTTACGTCACAGGTCATTCACCTTTTACATTCTCGCAACATTATTTGGTAACTGTAGCTGTTGCCGAGCGACTGCTCGATTAGTGAATGATTTAAAATGATAAGGCAATCACATAATGTTACACTGCCTTCCATAGGAATCTTGGAAATCAAGGAGATTACCAAGATTCACACGTCACCGTTAACATTATGGGATTGAGTACTTTACAGATTTACATTGATCAAACACAGTATTCCTGTCATTTGATTATTAGGATTACACAAATATGGTGATCTCTCATTCATAGACAAAGACAGTTCTTAAGGTAAATATACACAAAAAATTTAAAAACTAAGACAGTAAATCTACAAAGTTTACAATGGACATTATACATTATACTCATTACAGTCCTTTTTTTACAGAGTTCATACCGACCATCTTTGTGGCCTCAAGTTATCGTCCAGAGCTCATAGGCTCTTTGCTCCTGAAAGAAAGCATATAGGATTCATCTTTTTATACACACATAATTCTCACACATGGAATTTCTCACACGTATCCATTTTTATACACATATAATTCTCACACATGGAATTTCTCACACGTGTCCATTTTTATACACATATAATTCTCACACATGGAATTTCTCGCACGTGGCCATTTTCCATTGCTCACTAGTTGTCATGATTTTTAAGCTTTCATTGTTTGTGTATTTGACAGGTAAGTTTGGCAGGAAAGAAAGTCATCATTCAACAAGACAGTATGCGCACACACACAAGTGTCAATGTCATGACAAAAATACATTAATTTATATATGAATTGTTGCCAGCCTCACCTTATTTGGCTCCATCAAACATCCATCTCTTCCTCAAGCCCAGTATTTTCTATGATGGATAGAGATTATCTTCAAGCGAAGAACGGACAGTCAAAGTTGACAGTGTTTTGCAGGCACAGAGGAATCTAATTTTTGAGTTGAGCTCAAGGTATTGGAACATCACTAGGCCACATGTATTAGTACAAAGGGAGCCTACACTGAAATATAAAAAAGTTACACTTGTGTGATTCATATCCTTCTATTCCACTCTAAGAACTTTTTGAACTACCTCATACATTACTGGCTTGCCACTACAGGTCACACAAGATGAAACAGTGTTACTTGCTGACAACAATAATATAATAATTACAAATAGGACACTAGAAATGTTAGGAGAAAGCTCACACAACACTTAAGTCAGTCCCCAACTGGTAACTCTTAATATAAAGGAGACTAATCACAAGAACTTCTATATAAGTAGAAAACCTAATAGAAAAGCCTTAAAGTACAAAATTAGACCATAGAGGGAGTAGCTGTCCATAAATTTCTCAGTATCTATGTTGATCAATGATCAAAACAACATTTCATTTTATTATCCATGTTATATATGTACAGATATTTCGAATTTGCTACCCAAGAGCAAGCTACGTGTAGCTGACCGTGAGAGGAGCAGAAGACTTTGAGGTTGATAGAATGAGATTTTCACACTGCAACAGAGTGTGTGCTTATATGAAACTTTCTGGCACATTAAAACTGTGTGCCGGACTGAGACTCGAACTCGGGACTTTCGTGGGCAAGTGCTCTACCATCACTGGTAGAAAGCAGATCATGCACAGACCAAATCAACACCTCGAGGAACATTACTGAGCAATCCTTAGAATACTGGTCTCCATTGTACCTGGCTTTTGCTGACTTTGAAAAAGCCTTTAATAGGGTGCAGCATGAAGCCATCAGGAAAACAATGCAGAGTTACAGAGTACCTCCAAAGATCATCAGTATCATGAAGATGATGTACATAGAATATAATTGCCACGTGAAACAAGATGGAAATCACTCAGAACCATTCATTTTAAATTTGGAGTAAGGCACTGCTGTTTTTCTGACATTAGATGGTGTCATGAAGAAGGTAAACCGAGAGAAAAGAATTATACAGTGGACTGTATATGATTGCCTTGAGGACCTGGACTTTACAAACAACATCTGTCTCCTGACTTAGTATGAACAGTAAGAACAAGAATGAACTACCTGTGAAAGAAGAGGAGATTGAACAGGTGGAGAGCTTTTGTTATCTATGAAGCATTGTTTCCAAAAATGGTGGGGCAACTGAAGACGACGAAAGTAGGATCCAAACTGCATCAGGATCCATTGCAAGTGCTATGACAGTTAGGCAGGATGTGAGAAAACTTGAATTTCTTGGCCGAGTGGATGCTCATAAGCCACACATCACACCGGTAAATGCCAAATGACATCTCTTGGTATAAGGAGTATAAACACTGGACGATTCAACAGTGGAAAAATGTTGTTTGGAGTGACAAATCACACTACACAGTGTGGCAGTCTGATGACGGGGTGTGGGTATAGCAAATTCCTGATGAACTTCATCTCCCAGAGTGTCGAGTGCCAACAGTAACAATAACAGCCAACAGGTGTTGGTTTTATGGTGTGGTCATATTTTTCATGAAGGAGCTTACATCCCTTGTTGTTTTGCATGGCATTATCACAGCACAGACCTACATTGATGTTTTAAGCACCTTCTTGCCTCCCACTGTTGAAGAGCAATTTGGGGATGGTGATTGCATCTTTCACTACGTTTGAGCACTTGCTCATAATGCATGGCATGAGGGGGAGTGGTTATATGACAATAACATCACTATAAGGGACTGACCTGAATCCTATAGAATACCTTTGGGATGTTTTGGAATGCTACTTTGTGCCAGGTCTCACTGACTGACATCGATACCTCTCCTCTGTGCAGGACTCCGTGAAGAATGGGCAGCCATTCCTCATGAAACATTCCAGCACCTGATTGAACATATGACTGTGACAGTGGAAGCTGTCATCAAGGCTAAGGGTGGGCCAGCACCATACTGAATTCCAGCATCACCGATGGAGTGTGACACAAACTTGTAAGTCATTTTCAACCAGGTGTCTGGATAGTTTTGATCACATAATGTATTTAGATGCTAAAAGGTTAGTTAAAGAATAAAAAGCTGTTAAAATGATATTGTTGGAAGCTGTCTTACCTAAATGCAAGATTTTCATGGACTACTGATTGTAGATGAGGAAAAAAAGGATTTTCCATCTGTTGTGCCCAAGAGCACTGTGGACTGTACCTGGTATGCAGTAAAAAGAAAAAAAAAATTCAAAAATAATCAACGCATCCTAAAAATCAAGAAGGTATAGTACTTAGTTTCGGTTTTATGCAGTTGTCAGTAACTTTTACACTGACCAAAAGCTAATTCCCAAGAATATAATTTGTTGCTCTAGTCAGCGTGGATTAATGTCACCCTGTTCAGATGAAATTTTTCCCAAAGTATATAAAACCAAACAGAAAACGTTTAATGGAAGTAGGCCGACTTGGAGCAGGAGAGGCAGCACAGGACATTTTAATTTCCAGTGTCTATACTTTTACAAATAAATTCATAAAACTTTGTCAGCATCACCAGGAAGGATTCAGGATTGATACTCATTGCAGTTGAAGTTCGAAAACATAACAAAATAAATTTTTTTTACGTGTGAAATTTCATCATTTTTTCACTTACTAATGGCTGCATTTGTTGCTATAGGTACACTTTTCTTCATAAGAGAGATGGTTCGATGAATTTTGCACAGCGTACATACCATACTTCCAGGTGTATGAAACTCTAGAATTTATTTAATTTATGAAAAATCGAATATCTGTGGTATTTTAAACTTCATGTTTAGAAAAAACACAAATTTTGTAGTTAATTACCTCAATTTGTACCACAGTTTTTAATATATTTGGGAAATTCCAGAGTTTCGTACACCTTTAAGTATGGTTTGTATGCTGTGCAAAATTAATAGAACCGTCCCTCTTACTTATGAAGAAAAGTGTTATTATAGCAACAAATGCTGCCATTAGTAAGTGAAAAAAATGATGAAATTTCACACGTAAAAAAAATTACTTCGTTATGTTTTCGAACTATCACTAAGTGATCGCTCCTATGATGAGTAATTTGTGGCATTGTGATTGTTTCTTTGACTGGTTTCTTGTACCAACCATTTTGTCAATAAATCTACTTCTACTTAATGAGCCATTGTGTTTTTTTTTTTTTTTGCCGGAATGTGACTGATGTGCTTCCTATGTGCTTTTGGCCCAGATCAAAGCTATCGCAGATCAGGTGTCTGCAGGTCATGCACAGCCAGCTAGTGTTTCCACATCACCACATCCTCACTAACATACTCATGTATGTTACTGTGCAAAAGACCAAACCACTATGTATTGGAATCACTGCACCTTTGTCAAGCAAACTTCCCAGTGTTACCCACCACGTGACCAACGAAAAGCCAGCAGCACCCATGAGTGAGTATTTACAGTTATCAAACTGTGTCAAATTGCTTGTTCTTCTTGGATAGAAAGTCTGTCCCTTGTTTTTATATAAAAATAGAGTCCGACATGTGTGACTGTCCACACACAATGCTCACAGGGGATCAACCAGCACCATTTTAGCTACTGGCTACCAATTACCTGTCTGTCACCACCTACGGTGTCTGTCCTTTACAACTACATCTAGGATTGCACTGCACCTTCAGATGGAAACTCACCATTGCAGTAATCACAAAACCAGCCATTGGTGCCGATTTCTTAAACATTTTATGCTGCTCCCTAACATTTCTGGCTCTCATTTCATCTCATTGAAAAGGACTCCAGTCACTTAACTGTTGGGTTCTGCCATGTTGCAACAAATATTGTACTGAAGCTCTTCCATGCTGCATTACCAGGGTCATCTCAACCATTTTCCAGCCATCATGCTCTCACGTGGAGCACCAAGAAAAGAATGACACCGCACAGTACATCACACATGCACCAAACCTAGTCCTCCAGTTTTCAATAGACCATGACACTTCACACTGGAGCAATTTGTTTCTGCTGAAGCCAAATTTGAGTTTCCGCTTTGGAATGACATCAATCCCCATATGAACAGACCCTTCAGTGAAGATCACATAATGAGGTCCATGGCAGCTCGTAGCACTGTTGCAGGCTTCCAGCTGTGAAGTGCTAACAGCTGCAGGTGAAAACAATAGCCGTCTACTTAAGTGTTGCCACAGAGATGTTTATAAAATTGCATTACATTATTGGTTAAGGTAGGCCTGTGAAGCTGTTGCACCTAGCCACTGCAGCTGTCAGGGATCAACTTACAGCAACTCAACTATATCAACTATAGTTCTCTCCTCTCCAGTTCATACTGAAAAGGGATACAGCCTGACAGACCTATGGCAAATATTGTGTATTGTGCTCATAATGCATGCACCATCCCAGCCATATATCCTCTTCCAGGAGTTTGCTACTTCAACTACGCCCTCAGCAGTACTTCAGTGTTCTTGGCAGCATGAAGGCATCCATGCAGATACCAGTCACCATGGAAGACAGCCCAAAGGCATCCATCAGCACACCACTTGGCATCTTTGAATCACTTTAGATGCCACTTTATCTCCATAATGCTGCAGCACGAAGGCATCCATCAGCACACCGCTTGGCATCTTTGAATCACTTTAGATGCCATTTTATCTGCATAATGCTGCCAAATATTGCACTGATTCGTCAACAGTGCTTTATCACCTGTTGCTTCCTTTACCTCAACATCATAGTAGTGTTTTCTTCTTCATCACAGCTACACTGAACCACTGATTACTGAGAAGGTTATGCATTTTAGAATGATATCCCACCTTAGGAACACTGTCCTCAGTGAATAGCAGTTTGGGGTTCAGAAAAGTTGCTCTACTGTTAATGCCCTTTACGTGCCGACTCAACCAATGTAGTCCGGGGACATAATTCTGACCGGGGAAAATCACATATCGGGTTTCCCAAGCCTCAGGTCTACTAGTGTTACTCATATGTATGAACAATCTTCTGTCTAATATATAGCATGCAGAATTAGTTTCTTTTGCAGATGACACTAATATTGCAGGGTTCATACATCCTGGGATAGTCAGGAAAGACCTGGGAAATTTTTAGACTTCCAGAAATATTTCATTACATTAGTTTTCATTTAAATTTTTATAATTTTAGCAGGTAATAACATGTTACTCTAACAAAGAATTTTACTTTAGCCCACTGTTGCAGAATAATATTGCAGCAATAAAATATAAACAGGAGAATAAAACTAAAATAAAACTGTAGTTGCAAATTAAATGTGTTCCTCAACAATTACACAAGACTCTGCCAACTGCCAAATGTGTCAAAGACTGTGCAATACATAGTAACAACAAATTGCTTTCAGTGTGTCTGTCTCTTGGGCCTTGTTTCAATGAGTGTGATGTCACAACTGCTTACATTTGTAAAAGGTCGAGGGAGAATGTTGCAAATGGTAATGTGAAAAATTTTACGTTCAAAGTAATTTCCTTTTATGCAAGATCAATTATATGATGTGTGAGAATCTGCAATGAATTTCTTATAAAAACACTGAAGATCAGACATTTACACTGTTATTTAATATTTTACTGCCACATTTTGTTTGATGTCTCTTAAAGGGTAACACAAGCTACAAAAGACTAAGTTTCAAGATTAGCTTTCCATATTTATTATAGTTCCTTCATAGAGTACAAATTAAGCAGTAACTATGGCAAAAAGTATAACAATCCTATAAAAAATGTGCACAGTGAGTTATTGAAAAAGTCAATATGTAATTTTCTTTTCTATCATAAAGTCAAAATATTTTATGGAACATGTATTCAGCCAGGTAACCTACGAAATTTATAATAATGCTTGACAGAAATATTCAGTGCCTGCAATTAAAGCTGTATTCGTAGTATCCTGCCTAACCACAAACAGCAAAATAGTTTTGTTAGCCAATATTATATGTAATAGCTTAGCTTTTTCTTGTAGCTATGCTGTATGTATAGTAATTTAACTTTTCCTGTTTGTGTGTTTGCACTAGTTAAGAATGATGCTGCTATTGGCTGACTATATCAATGAATATCTGCTGTCTTTGGCTGGTAAGATCATGCGGTATAAACTATGATTAGTGGACAAAAGCACATTGGTATCTCGATTTCAGTACTTGAGAAGTTACCACGCCATATTTGGTGGAGTTCCTGTTTATATTTCTGTAAAGTGAAAATATACAGTGTAAATGTTGCTGCATCTCATAGGTATTTCAGAAATCATTTTTTTGTTATTGCTACGATCGTTTTCTAAAATGCCGGCAAATTCTGTATGGTGTATGAAACCTTCACCATTCAAAGGACATAAGTTTTACAGCATAAAGGGAACTTATATTGTCACTTAATGTGGAAAAAATGTAATTTCGCCAGGGATATAGTGCATTTTCACCCTGGAAAATGTGTATTTTTAACTGGGAAATCTGGAAAAAATCTGGGAATTTTTTTTTCTTATCCGTGTATTTTAATTAATCCAAGCACACATAATGAAACAGAAGAAATGGTAAACAATGTTCATAATTTTCATTGATTTGTTTTCTGTGAAAGAGCTCACTTTCAATTTCACATTCAGTTCTGCACATCCGGGGGTACTGAATTATCGACAAGTGTAACACATGCTGAGAAAATAATAATTAGGGTGGAAACTTCAAAATTTCGAGGTGTCCATATTCATGAGAATTTAAACTGGAAAAAGCACATTTTGGAATTCCTAAAGCAACTTAGTTCAGCCACCTTTGTACTTAGAATCATACCAAATCTTGTTGAGAGACAAATAAGTAAGTTGACATATTTTGCATATTTTCATTCAGTTGTGTCATTTTTAAGAACAAAAGTCTTAATTGCTCAGAAACATGATGTAAGAATAATATGTGGTACTTATTCATGAACATCTTGTAATCTGACTACAAATTCAAAGTAGATTTTTTCCTCATAAAGTTGATTGTAAATATTCTATTACAGTTCAAAAGGAACAGTTATACACATAATTACAATACTTGAATGAAAAATGACATTTATTACTTCATATTAATGTTGTCTAGCACAAAAAGAGATGCACAATGCTGCAAGAAAAATTTTTGATTACTTGGATACTGATACAAAATGTCCGACAGACAGCAAAGTAAAATTTGAAAACAAACTTAAAAAGCTTTCTCCTTGACATCGTCGTCTATTCAGCAGAACTTCTCACAATTTTATTGCGTGAAAGATGGTGGATAGAAATTACAAAGCCAAGCCTGTATATTTAAGAAACAGGTTTATAAATGTTCAGCATGTAATGAAAAACAACTCATTCCACATCATTACAAATTATTGTGCCAAATGAGGCAAGGAACATAAAAGTAACTAAATAACAAAAGAAAATCCAGGATGGAATAATGACAATACTATGAACACCCAGTCAGCACTGGTGGTTGACACCAACAACTGTGCCTTAGGAGCAGCTTTGCAACAACACTTCAGTGGTTCCTGAGAACCATTGATTTTCTTTTCAATGAAGCTTATGCCTACAAAACACCAACGATGTGCCTATAACAGGAAGCTGCTTGTCTCCTATGAGGTAATCGGGTACATCCGCCAAAAGCTGGAGGCCAGGAACTTTATGACATTTCCATACTATAGACCCATACTATATACCTTGCAGCAGAGAAAAAGTCACTTCTCATCATGTCAATTCCACCAACTGGAACATATCTCTCAGTTCGGCACAGACTATATAGCTGCCAATTATCAGCATTAGTTGCTGGGATCACTGGTTGCATCAATTTCACAACAGTCACTGCATCTCAGGAGGTTAGTACGGAGCTGGACTCTTATCACCAAAACCCAAAAACTGGCCTTAGGCTGGCACAGACACAGTTTATTATGTGATACCTCCAATCGCAAATTACAACCTTTCCTACCAGATGCTTTCCCCCAGCAGGCCTTTGACAGTGTCCGTAACCTGTGACACCCAGGTATTAAAGCTAATGCCAGGATTCATCACTATGTGTGGCTTGGCATCTGCTCAGATTGTTGCAGCTGGGACCACTGCTGTGGTGCCTGTAAGCTTAGTAAGGTTGACCTGCACACCCATGCCCCATTTGGTGATTTTCCTGTGGCTACAGGGAGGCTTATGCATGCCCATGTTAACATTGTCAATCACTTCCTCACCTCTGATGGTCAGCAGTATCTTTTACCTATCATTGAATATTTCACACACTGGTCAGGGGCAACACCAGTTTCTTACATCTCAGCTGATACTGTGGCACTAGAATTTGTCAGTAAGTGGTCTGATCATTATGCTTTGCTATTCCACATCACCAAAGGTTGTGAAAGGAAATTTGAATTCCAGCTGTTGAAAAAGCTTGGCAAATACTTTGGCACTCATCATCACCATCCAGCCCAAAATGATACAGTTCAGTGACGGCATTAAATTTTGAAGGTGGCTCTAGTTTGCCACAACAAAGCAAGGACTACTGTACTCCTCCTCATACTTCTCAACCTCCACTTGTTTCAAGACAGACCTCAACACCCCAGTGACTAGGCTCTTTTACGGTATATGGTAAGCATAGAAACTTTTAAATATATTAATCAAATAAGATGGTACATCCTGTGGTACTCATTTGTGGCTTTACATATGTATTGCCATGGCCATGGACCAAGGTGCAAAAGATAAGTTATGTAACTGAACATATGCATGGTGACAAGGCCCTATAGGCAACTGAAATAAATGATTCATGCAAAACCTGCCCCAAATTATCAAAAGATGTGGGATAGTAATGTGAACATATGGAAGCAGTATCACATACACATGGTTTAAAAGGACAATGCATTGGTAGATTTATCATTTGTACTCATATGATTTTTCTTATTTTTTATTTTACACATCTTGTCTGTAAGACCAAATTGAGGAGCATATATCCAAAGTCATGGAATGTGTCAGTACATGAAATTACAACATAAAAGTACTAACAGATAAAATAAAATTTTTATTAACCAAAAATGTTAAGTTATAAGTTTATGTATAAGCAATCAACAATATAACAGAGGAATCAGCTTAATGTTTCAAGGAATTCCTAGACAGAAAAGAGGATGATTGATGAGGAAACTCTTTAGTTTCAAATTGAAAGAGTGTGGATTACTGCTAAGATTTTTGAATTCTTGTGGTAGATTATCGAAAATGGATGCAGCAGTGTATTGCACACCTTTCTGCACAAGAGCCAAGGAACTGTGATCAAAATACAGATTGAATTTCTGCCTAGTATTAACTGAATGCAAGCTGCTATTTCTCAAGGAAAAAAAAACCGATATTGTTAACAAGAAATGACAGCAAAGAGCATATATATTAAGAGGCCAATGTCAGAATACCCAGACAAATCAACAGGGGTCAACAAGAGGTTCGCAAACTTACACCACTTATTACCCGGACAGCTCGCTTCTGAGCCAAAAGTATTCTTCAAGAATAGGAAGAGTTAACCCAAAATATAATACCATACATCACAAGCAAATGAAGATAAGCAAAGTAGACTACTTTCCATGTCAAACTATCACTTACCCCAGATATGGTTCAATTAATGAAAATGGGAGCATTAAGTCTTTGAGCAAGATCCTGAATGTGCGCCTTCCATGACAGTTTACTATCTATCTGAATGTCCGCCTTGATAGCTGAGTGGTGCGCACGACGGATTGCTGTCCTATGGGACCGGGTTCGATTCCCAGCTGGGTTGGCGATTTTCTCCACTCAGGGACTGGGTGTTGTGCTGTCTTCATCATCATTTCTTCCCCATCTGGCCTGCAGGTCGCCCAATGTGGCATCAAATGTAATAAGACCTGCACCATGGTGGCCAGACCTGCCCCGCAAAGAACCTTCCAGCCAATGACGCCAATTGTTCATTTCCATTTCCATCTATGTGAATATCTAGAAATTTGAACTGTTCAGTTTCTCTAATCATATGCCCATTTTGTGAATTGAAACATTGGGTTTAGTTGAATTGTGTATTAGAAACTGTAAAAACTGTGCCTTACTGTGATTTAGCATTAATTTGGTTTTTACAAGCCTTGAGCTTATGTCATGAATTGCGCTATTCGAAACAGAGCCAATGTAGCACACAGTATCCACTACTACCAAGCTACTGTCATCTGCAAACAGAAATATTTTAGAGTTACTCGTATCAAGTATCTCACAGAGGAAAGAGAATATAGCATTTCAATTGTTAAACCACTTCTTAAAATGAAGTGTACATTTGACATCACATTATGTGAAATAAAATGATCGATTATCTTTACATACACAACCTTCTCCATAACTTTAGCAAACACTGATGGCATAGAAATAGGTCTAAAATTGTTTACAATATTCCTTTCTCCCTTTTTATAAAGTGGCTTTACTCTGAGTACTTTGATCATTCAGTAAACAGTCCATTCTTAAAGGAAAAATTACAAATATGGCTAAGTACAAGCTAATATGTGCAGCACAATACCTTAATATTCTGCTAGGCAATCCATTATATCCATGAGAATTCTTAGTCTACCGTGATTTCATTATTGATTCAATCTCCTCCTTGTCAGTATCACAGAGAAATATTTCAGACATGAATATTGGAAAAGTATTTTTCAGGAGAGTTATATCATTACCTGTAGAAACTAAGTTTTCATTTAAATCATAAGCAATGCTCAGAAAATGACTGTCAAATAGTAATAATAATAAGGATATCACATAGATCAAAATGGGAATTATATCAAAATGTTAGAAGTAGTCACAGTCAAGCTACAGTAGCACATTACAAACACAAATGTAGTGTCTAAAAATGTTATTAGGAAGGCAACGAGTATGTGCTACACAAACAGAATAGCTAGTTCACAGGATAAAATTAAAAACATATGGTCAGCTGTGAAGGAAGTGACTGATCACAAGCACAGGGTCAATGATATAAAGGCAGTTCATAGTAAAAATATATCAGTTAACTGGTAACTCTTACATATTTATAGTATTTAACAGTCTTTTCTGAGCATCGATTGTCATTTAAATAAAAACTTAGTTTTTCTAGGGAATTATATAACACCCTTGGAAAATACTTTTCCAATATTGATGACTGAAATACGTCACTGTGATACTAACATAGGGGAGATTCAATCTATAGTTAAATCTCTGCTAGTTTCCTGTTTAGAATGTGCTAATGGAAAGCAAATTCAAAAGAGCATGAGAAATTAGTTAAGGAACCCATAATATAGTTACTAGGCCACAATTGTTCACAACTTGCTTGAAGAACATTCTGGATAAGTTGGGTGAATGATTTGGCCACACTAATTGTCCAACATGAGTCACATCAGAATTTATGGAATGTGACTGAGAGGTTAGTTTGTGCACAAGATCATGCTTTGGCAACACTTCTTCATTTATGAATGACTATAGAGGCAGTAATGGCTCAGTATTTCTGCAGTGCACTTCCAGTGACTTGTTAAGTCCATGACATGTTGAGTGCACTATGCCAGACAAAAGGGTGTCCGACACAATATTACGAGGTATCCCATGACTTTCGACACATCAGTGTATGAGAATATTGAAAATGCATTTCTGGCCAAATTGTGGCCCAGTGGTGTGCAGGTAATACTACAGAAGAAGTGTGAGTGTATGCTTTCCCGGCGTATACAGCTGGCGAAGAGTTCTCGGGCTTCCAGCCGGGTGGCGGTGTCTTCAAACAGCGACGTTTCGACGAGTGACATACTCATCATCTTCTGGCGAAGTGCCGAGACTTTGCGGATGCCGGTCCCTTTATACCTGCGGTGTGCCCCCCACCACCTGGCCGCGGGAGGCTGGGTCCAGAGGAGCCGGCGGGCGAGGTGGAGGGGGAAGCGGGTGCGCCGTTCGTGTCTTCGTCAGAGCATTCTGATTGCGTCTACAGAAGAAGGTTTTTACTCAGAGCTTTTCTCTTTTCAAAATTGGAGCTTGCACTGGTGTTTCGAAAAACAACTTAGTAAGGCATGCTACTGGAATGAATCCATTTCTCATACAGATGTTTCAACAATCTTAAAGGCAACACTGCCTGTTGAAAATGGAGAGGAACATATCACTGTGTCGGAATCCAGATGGAATGAATTTATGTCTGTATTGGGGTCTGTGAACGTAACTGAAGGAGACATTAAGTTGCAATCAGGACCCAGAGGTTATTACTCACAGAGTCCTAATACAGGCAATGGTTGTAGTAGAGTACAATTGCATGAACCATATGCTGGTTTCCTCAGAAGAATACCCACCTGGACAGTTATCAGAAACACAGCAATGGAAATTACAGTACAAACTGAAAGCATTGAAAAAGGAGATACAATTCTGGATATGGGACTAATAATAATATGTAATGGACTAACAAACAACTGAAAACACCATCAAATTATGCCTGGGGATCACAATCACCAGTGATTACCAAAATCATTGAAGACAGCAGTCATACAACTGAACAACACCTGGAAACAAACACATTGAGCCCCATGAAGTAAGATAGGGGGTGGGACAGAGCTGCAAAATTCTTTCAATGTATTAAATGTACCAATATGATGGAGGAAGTAAATTAAAGCAAACAGGAACAACCACTGTTACCACAATCTGTGATTTGGGCCAGTATTGAGGATGTATCAGTAACTATTGTTCTAGACACAGGAGAAATTGGCAGTGTGATTTCAAGCAGTTCTTTGAATAAAGTATTCACAAAAACCAAGTTGCACAAATATAACAGAAAGCAGAAGAGCCAGAAAGCCTCACTGGCAAGCAAAGACACCAATAGTTAAACCTCTTGAATCAGTATGGGGAGGTATTTGAAGAAAAACCTAGAATAATACAAGGGAAATACATGTCACCTTGATGAATTTCCACACAAAGCCTTGTACAACTGTTTTTATCTTACCCCATGGTCTCAATGTAAAGCACTTGATAAAGAAATTAAGAAGATTTTTCAAGAACTTAACAGTTCATAAAGATGTATTGTCACTATAAACAGACGTTAGGGATTGACTATATAAAATTGTTTGATGAGATAGAGAACCACTTGCCTCATTTGTCAACACACTACACTACAGCAGAGCTAATGTTTGGCAGGAGGGCAAAGAATGAATGAATGTGTGGACGAGATTCCACAGGTTCCCAGTGACTGAGATTAGTGAGAAGAAGAGGTTCGGAAACCTTTGACCAGTTTGAAAGACAAAGCATTCAGAAGAAAGCACAAAACGGTGATAAAAATAGTAAAGTATCAACTGAACAAGAAAGTATCATTACGAAATCATCCACCTCTTGAATAAAAGTAACAAAAAGTGGCAACTTTTGCATACGGGACCTTTCGTATTTCTAAGGATCCCAAATCCTGGTGGATATTTATTAGGGTACCCAAGCAATCATCATATTAAAGGATTTTGTCCTCAACAAGATTTATGGAAATATTATTCTTGGTGGAATCAGTGAGCATAATATTAGGAACACAGCGTCAATGGGAATTTTTATGTATTGTTGTCCATAATAGATAAGTATTATACTGTGAAATGCGTAGGAGCTCATGGATGATTCTTGTATTTTAATTGGTCATGTTATCAGAACACTCAATGTCATTTTTCTTCATAATAAGGTCTGCATACAAATGAAGCATATTATCACAAAATTGTGTAAGAAAAAAGTTTTATATCTATGTAGATTGAATGGTTTCCATCTGCCAGTCTTAAGATCACAATTTCCTACATCTATGTATTCATACATGGTTAGTCTGCATTTCAGGTTTCATCAAACCACCTTCAAGCTATTTCTCTAGTGTTCCACTCTCAAATAACACACACATAACATGAACACTTACATCTTTCTGTATGAGCTCTGATTTCTCTTATTTTGTTGTGATGATCATTTCTCCCTATGTAGGTGGGCAGCAACAAAATACGTTCACACTCTGAGAAGAAGGTTAGTGATTGAAATTTCATGAGAAGATTCTGCCACAATTGAAAAGGCCTTTGTTTTAATGATTGCCACTCTAATTCATGTATCATTTCACAAGGCACACTCTCCCCTATTTTGTGATAATACAAAATGTGCTGCCCTTCTTTGAACTTTTTACACGTCCTCTGTCAGACCTATATGCAGAACCCCTACCACACACCAGTATTCCAGAGAAGTAGGACAAGTGTAGTATAAAAAGTTTCTGTAGTAGACATGTTCCATATTCTAAATGTTCTGCCAATAAATCAAAGTCTTTAGGCCCCGCAGTATAGCCACGCGGTCTGAGGCGCCTTGCCACAATTCGCGCGGCTACCCCCATTGGAATTTCGAGTCCTCCCTCGGGCATGGGTGTGTGTTGTCCTTAGCGTAAATTAGTTTAAGTTATATCAAGTAGTGTGTAAGCCTAGATACCAATAACCTCAGCAGTGTGGCCTCATCAGCACTTACCACATGTTGACTGGGACAAATAAAAGAAGTCTTTTGTTTACTTTCCCCACAGCATTATCTGTGTGAACATTCCAATATAAGCTACTGGTAATAGTAACCCTAAGTATTTAGTTGAATTGACAGCCTTTAGATTTGTGTGATTTATCATGTAACCAAAGTTTATCAGATTCCTTTTAGTACTCATTTGGGTCACTTCACACTTTTCACTGTTTAGAGTCAGGTGCCTCTTCTAGCACAATGCAGATATCTTGTCTAAATCATTTTGCAGTAGGTTTTGATCACCTGATGACTTTACAAGGCATTAAATGACAACATAATCTGCAAACAAAGTAACAGACCTTTTCAGATCATCTATATCTTTTATGTAGATCAGAAATACCAGAGGACTTATAACGTTTCCTCAGGGAAAGACAGACATTACTTCTAGTTTACTTGGTGACTTTCCATCAATTAGCATGAACTTGACCTTTCTGACGGAAAAGCGTGAATCCAATTACATAACTGATACGATACTCAATAGGCACCAAACTAGATTAGAAGTCGTGTGTGAGAAATGGTGTCAAAAGCCTTATGAAAATCTTAAAATACAATGCAGAGTAATGAATGCATCAAGCGACTCTTAATATGGAGTACATTGGAATGATGACAGTTATTGATTTAGAAGGTGGTCTAGCTTGTGTTTAAAGCTGCACCAAGCTTGGTACAGGTGGTATTTGTCATAGAGGTTGGTGTGATTTGGTCTGCGGTCTTAAGTTTGATCTTTCTTCAGAGCCACATACTGAGTTTCTAAATATTGATCTTGGTGTGTTACTTAATATATTTTCCATTGACTAAGATTTAACTACTTGCTCCACACATCAGCTCATTGAACAGAATTCCTCAGGATTCATGGTGGTACTGTTAAATTATTTTTTATGGAACTGTTATCAGAGAGGTTTATCTAAATATGTGGAACAACAAACATCAAGAGAAAATGATGTTAATTTTTCAATGCTAAAATGAGCATGTGAGTACAGGTTATGAAGAAGGGTATATAGTAATTGTGCATGAACTGATTCAAATGACAGCTGATAGCTCATAAATGCATCTTGACAATTGACCCAAAATGACTGCATTGTTGCCACTGAAGCAAAGCTAGTGTGTAGAAGAACAATGTTTTGTTTGAAGGATTTGTGCAATGTACCATGGACATTCTTTGACTGTGCTATATGGCCATTAACCAGTTGCCCATGAGACCCAAGTTTCAAGTGATGGCATAATGACAACCTAAGGAAAATTTACTGTTACATAATAGTCAATTATGTAATTACACCTCTCCCAATGAATTCAGCACAGCTGATAGCTTAAAATTAAACAGATATTACTCTGCCCAAAATATCATTTATGAATTAATGGAGTCCAATACAGTTATTCATATCAATAAAGTTTCATGTATATTTCACGATGTTGTATATTCACATGCCATTGGTACTGGCATGGTGTATTTAGGGTCTGACATCAAGAAGGGCAACTACACACAAGCACATTGACAAAAGACATTGAACCTAGGATATGGGATGACCCTATGAGCTGCAAAGCCATTAGCTACCTGTTAAAATTGATACATATTAGGTGATGATACCAACTACTAATAAGTGTTTTCCACATGAACAAATATGGGTACAGCTTCAGAATCATGGAAACTGGGAGTTGCAGTATTTGACCTATGTGATACATAAATTATCAGACACTGATTTAGTGAAATATAATTAATACAAGAGATACATATTTCTAGCATTTATTACTGTATTCATGAAAAAGAAACAAAATAAAAAAAAATCATAACATGTAAATTGGAGATCACTGCTGTCAGCTTCGAAAGAACAGTATGTGGATTCAGAGGCAATGAGTGAAAATGTGTACTGGACTGGGGTTCGAACCTGGGCCTGCTGCGTACTAGACAGTTGCGTTAATCACTGTGCCACCTGGGATACAGGGTTATTGCAACAGCATGGACTATCTCAGCATGCTTCACAGCTAATTCACATTCCCAATGAGCATCACCTATCTCCAGTCCCCATCCTTTGACTCCTTGTTTGCTACTCTGATAGTCCTACAGGAGGTTGAACATATTTGTGCATTTGCACTGAAGAAGATGGATCCATTGCCCAGGTAGGCATATCAATTATATGAATATGTGGTGTCTGTCCTTTTGGACATGTCTGAAAGAAAAGACACCATGCATTCATGTAATAAATCATAAAATGTGAATTCCAATCGTGTCATTAAACATGTGCACCTAAAACTATTGTTGTTAGCATCATATATCAAAATGATATTGTCTGCAACAGATTTACATGCTGTTAACGGCTGGGAAAGTCCTAAGCCACAGAATATACAACTATATATCTAAAGAATCATCAAAAGCTCTATGTACAGATTAAACTGGCAGAATAACCTATACCACATATCATCCACTCAGACTCATACAGGTTTCTACAGATAATTACAGTACAACATTTTTCAACGACGACACTGCACACAAACTGATTAGCCCTAATATTCCATGAGGAATGAAGAAGGAAGAATTTGTCTAATTAAGAAACATGTCAGCTTCTCTATAAAACAAACACTCCCACAGTAACTGATGTGGACTCAACCACAGATGCACTTTACAACCTAGCCACATAGATGCAAACACAATCATTTCATACAGCACTCACTGTAACTTTTAATCCCTCAAATGACCTGAAGAATCAAGAAAGAAAACCTTACATGAAGAAAGACATCCCTGATATACAGGATTAATACTATCCAACTAACACACTTCAAAAAATTCAAATGGACACTGGCAAAACAACACAATGCAGCCTTATCACACAACTCACACTTTTTACACATTACAGATTTAAATTCCAATCCCTCAAATAACATGAAGAATCAAGAAACATAATCTCTGGGCATGAAGAAAGAAGATGAACATTCACAAACAATGACTAGTACAACACAAACATGCTTCCAGCTACACACAAGTACACCAACAAAGGACATGAAATGGAAGATAAGGGGTGGTGACTGAGGCATATAAAGCTATTAGTTAAATGTAAATATTATGTACATATATGATGAAGGCACCTACCACTAATGAGTATTTTCCACATGAACAAACACGAGTACAAGTTCAGAGACATGGAAACTGGGAGTTGCAATGTGCAATAAATATAAAAATGAATTTAATAATTTAGTGGAAAAGATACATATTTCTTGTGAATGTTACTGAATTAATGAAAAAGAAAACAGAATAACTGACACAACTGAAAATGTGATTATTAATTATGTCCGTACACAAGAGCACCAGAAAATCATGATTGTGCACAATACATACTGCAGAGATGTCCTCTGAAACAGAGCTAACTGCTGTTTAACACTGAGACACTCATTTTCTAGAGAACATACAATTGAATATCTCCTGAATTTGCTAGAGAACATAAAACTCAATATCTCCAGAATTGTAAAGAATTTTATGTACTATTTAAAAATGGCTGTATAGTCAACACCATGTGTCCTCCGCACAGAGTTAAAGAACATTTCAACTCTTCCACACAACAATGGTCCCCTCAGGACCATACAACTCTTAACCAATAATTACAAGACAATACTTTTTCGATAACAACACTGCTTGTGTTTTACTCCTTATACAAAAAATTACCTGAAGAATGAAAAAGAAGATTTTGCCTCATGATGAAACATGAATGTTCACAGTAACTCACTCTCGGTCCTACCTTCCTATTCATAATAAATCCTATTTCTGTTATACAATATTCTGCTCTTGTTATTACCCTATGCTTGTCTGACCAGAAATACTTTTTCTTTTTCCATTTCACTTCATTAACACCCACTATATCTCGACTGAGCATTAGCATTTCCCTTTTTACATTTTCTAGCTTCCCTACCATGTTAAACATCTGACATTCCATGCCACATCTTTTAGAATATTATCCTTTCATTGGTTATTCAGTCTTTTTCTCCAGTCACCTTCCTCTTGGCAATCCCTACCCAGAGATCTGAATGAGGTAGTAGTTGGGAATCTTTTGTCACTGGCGAGATCATCAAGACATTTTTTCAATTACAATTCACACATCCAGTTGACACACATTGTGTGTCTTTAATGCAGTGGCTTCCATTACCTTCTACATCGTCATGTTGTTGGTCATTGCTGATTCTTTCACCTCTTTGGGACAGTTTCCCACCCTATGGGTAAGAGAGTGCCCTGAACTTCTGTCCACACCTCTGCCACATCTGAGAAGGTCATTGGCAGTACAGGGTGACCTCTCATGCCAGAAGTCTTCAGTCACCATTGCTGATAATTTTTGTTCAAAATTTAAGCAGTAGGATGGATCGAACTTGTGAGTGAAGACTTTTGATTACCAATCAAATCAAACATTGTTCCCCTAAAGCAGCTCTTACCCATGAAGAGTTGGCAGCTAAAGAAGTCATCTGAATTGACCTGACTCAGTTGCAACAGCTGCTGCTGCCTTGGTTCATCAGATTCTTGAATGGGTGTGATCTATCGCAAAACTCAGTGGACTGCGAGCTGTCATATTCAAAGTTTTGCGTAATATTTTGAAAACTGTTCCATGACTTATTTTTACTTCTTCTGCTATTGCCTTGACTAAGAAAACCTGGTCTCTATACACCAAGGTTTGAATTCTCTAGTGATTCCCAGTTGTTCACAAAGAGATGAGCTGTCACTCTTATTTTTCATTCAGACTTCTTCACAGTACTGGAAGCACTTGTGCCAGCTAATCACTGTGTTTTATGCATTCTACTGTACACTTCCACTGGCTCAGGATGGACTGTTCCTGTGTTGTTCTCCTTCAGATGCAGAAATAAATTACTGCATGCTACTTCCCTTTTAAATTTGATGCATTGTTTTGCTTTGGCCGCTCTACTTTTGTGCAGTGGTACTATCGTACAGGCATTTCAATGTGTTCCAGAACAACAGACAAGTACCCACAAACAAACAGAACGTAAGTTACATAAGTTTGATTTTGCAAGCTAGCAAGTAAAATACTTTTTTCCTTTGCAGAAACTGAAACCCCTAGATGGCACATCTCAAGGTGGCAGATTGGGGAATGCTCCCAGAAATGGATGGTAGGAGGGAATACCTCCAATGGACCAACAGGCGAATCAGTGTCTGGCCTAAAATGAATCACATGTTAAGGATGGCCTTGAGAACTATGGAAGACAACGGAACAACAACTCTGCAATTTGTTTTCCCTGCATTTCCCTCCATTTTATATGCTAAATATGAGTTCCTCTTATGGTAAATCAAAGTCCCAGTGTAGAGTAGTCTCCTGCTTGGAACTGGGTGTGTGTGTGTGTCTTTGTAGGTTGGGGGAGGATGGGGTGACAATTTGAAAGGAGGAAGCGTAATATCGGAACATCAATTGGTACTTTCCTGGATTGTCAAACACTGCTACAACCAAAACAAAAATAAGTTAAAAGAGAGATAGGAATGAATAATTTGAAGATTATAAGAGTTGTTGAGCTACAATGCAATGGGTGTGAAGAATTTCAGTCAGGTAAAAAAAAAAAAAAAAAAAAAAAGTATTTCTTAGGTATAGAAGGGTGCATTCGACATCAAAAATGGTGTGATTTTGTAATGTGACCAACTGGATATAGTCAGAAGTATATTCAGGAACACATGTAACAGAAAAAATTCATCTGCATTAAAAATTAATTTATACATTTCAGAAGAACCAGATTTAATTATTTTTATTATTTATGATGTTGATAATTTTGACTACGAAATTCATCTGTATCTTTAGTAATATTAGAACATTTATGAGCTTATGTAATGCACATTGTTAAACATTGGCTGAACTCTAGTTGTAAATCACTTAAAATGTCAGTGAAGATCAGTAATTCTTGAAAATGTAGTGTAATTCAATAGTTAAAAAATCTACTCACCAAGCTGTGACAAGGGAGCACACATATATATGTACAGAAATCTGCAGGTTTTCCGAGGCAGCTCCTTCTGCTTGCAGAAGGGTTGAACGGGAAGGAAGATGTGTGAATGGAAAGGACTGGGCACAATTAGAAAATGTGGAGAGTTGGGAAGAGAAGTCCCCAGTCAAGGGACACTTACTGGCTAGGATGTGAAGGAAAGATGGATTGTTGAGGACTGCATTGCATGAGATCTGAAAATGTGAGAGCTTAAAGGTGGAAGATATGGCAATATATAATACAAGTATGACTGACACAACATTGTGCACAAGCTAATAAATTTAGAAATGTAAGTATGTGGTAGTGATAGAGGCAAGAGGGTGGTGGGGGGGTTGGGGGGTGGGAAGAGGGCATGTTGGCAAGCTTGGAGGGGAAGTAGACAGGACAGAAAACAAAGGTACACAAAACTAAAAGGAAGTGAAGAAATGAATAATGAAACCAAAGAAATTAACAAAAATGAAGAAGCAAGGACTTGTAATGCCAGTTCCCACCTGTGGAGCTCTGAGAAACATATTTCTGTGGCAAGAATCAAGATGGGATGTGTGATGAAACAGGCACTAAGGTTAAGACTGTCATGTTGCAGAGCAAGTTCTGCAACAGGATATTGTGTGTTTCCAAAAAACATACTGTGCCTACGAAAATTCATCCAAACTGATGACTTGGTGGTAGTCGTACCAATGTAATAAAAGCTGAAGAGTGTTTATGTAACAGATGGTACAGGAGATGTGTCATTTCACAAATGGTTCTCCCTTTGATAGAATATGTTTTGACAGATACAGAGTTGGTATAAGTGATGGTAGGAGGGTGTATAGGTTAAGCCTTACAGTGGAGACAGTCACAGGGCTAGGAATCATAGAGTAGGAAAATAGATGTGGAAGGATCATGAGGTCTGAGAAGGATGTTGCGGTTATTGGCAGGGACATAACAAGATAGTCAACATGTCATGGACAAAATGTCAGATAGAATGGACCTCATTTCTCGGTATGATTTTAGGGAGACATAGGCTTGTTGAAGTAGCTGATAAATACTTTCGAGGCCAGGATAATACTGAGTGACAACAAGTGTAAACCTAAGAATTTTTTGGAGGGATCAGTAGTACCAGAACTGGATGTGATGGCCGAGGTAATCTGCTTTTGAGCTAAGGTGGTGCTGTAATTATGTCCACTAAAGACGGAAGTGAGAAAGGTGATGTACCCCTGTAAAGAGCCTGCATCTGAATAAATGTGTTTGCCTTGCCTATGATGTATGAGAGGAAACATTAGACATGGAAAGGATGGCAGTTGTCAAAATATAAGTACCATTGTTGTTAATAGTTTTAAAGGGCCTGGACATCATGAGTGTTCAAAAAATGAAAATTTTCTGTTTTATTTAATAAAATTCTGTGATTCTTCCTGATTTTTCAAACATGTACTTTATGTACGATATGCAACCTCATCACTTTCGTGTTTAAATGATTTTTTAAAGCAGATGCAGTGAGTGCTTTTTAAGTGCCTAGGAACCCACAAGAAGTCTGCTAATATCAAATATATACCTTAATTTGAGGATGAAATATCTCGGAATGTATGTTTGCAGCACAGAATTGTGTGGTAGTGAAACATGGACTATGGCAAAAGCAGAACAGAAGAGAACTGAAGCATTTGAGATTTACAGCTAGAGATGAATAATGGAAATTAGGTAAGCAAAGGAATGATGAGGTTCTCTGCAGAATTAGTGAAAAAAGATATACAGGTATAGAAAAGACTCATTGGGAACAAGAAGGGACAGGATGATAGGACATATGTTAATATATCAGGGACTAGCTTCTGGGTGCTAGAGGGAGCTGTAGAGGGTAAAAACTGTAGAGGGAGACAGAGACTGGAACATATCTAACAAATAATTGAGGACAGAGGTTGCAAGTGCTACTCTGAGATGAAAAACAGTGCGAACATTCTACTGTCAGTGGGGATTTACTGCAATTGACCCTTCCGTCAATACAAGTAGGTTATTTCAGTTTACTTGTGCTTTTGGCATGCAGTTATGTTGTAAACCTGTTGTTGTGATTGGTTTAGGTGTATTTCAATGATTTAGCATGATAAAATGTCAAAAACTAACAAACTGAATTCCAGTCATAAATTTTATAGTAAACTGCACAAATGGATTGTTGGAAATCATATTAAAAATGTAGGAGTTTTTATGTCGCAGTGAAGTGAGGTTAGGATTAATACTTAATTGTGCCAGTACAATAGATGTGAAGAAAAAGGACGAAAACTTACACATTCACAACCCATGCCAAAAACTGTTGTGGTAGAACTAATGCCAAAATATGAAGGTCTTTCAAATTCTAAATTCCTGCAAAAATGTTTACATGGCAAAATGTAGAATCCAGAAAAAGCTCTCAGCAGTTGCATTTGGGACCACTTGCCAAAACTGCATTTTTTTCGCATGTCAGCCTTTCAGATTGGTGTGATGGGTGTCATAATATACTTCAATGATGGAGTTACAAGCAGATTCAAAACCATAAACAGACTAATCATCTGGAGACACTCTAAAAATGTGCTTCTACTGGTGGACAATCAGTGTGTCAGTGAAGGTAAAAAAGTTGCTGCATGCATGACAAAGGAGGCCAGAGTAACAAAGAAAAGAAAGAAAACTAGAGAAAACATGTCCAAGACTTAGCATTATCATTGACTAATGGCCAGCAAACATTTTATTGTATTCTAAGAAGCTTAATGAAAATTTTCCCAAACAGGGCTTGATCCAAAGTTGAAGTTCTTGTTGTTGACCCACTATCCAGTGATCCCTCCAATCCACAAACTGCATATACCTAGGAACATATGTGAAGATAATGGTAATGAAGTCATCAAGATAAAGATCTTATATTGAGTTTTATTTCTGAGGAAATGCAATAATCTTATTCCCTTGTCTTGTGCTACCGTTAATAATGTTAGTATCATCCACAACCTGGACAGTTTAGTATGATTACAACTCCTTCCAGGTAATATTACAATAAACAATTTACTTTTTTGTCTGTCTCACAACTTGATTAACAATCAACAGCAAATTCTTTTATCCCCAGAATCATGGCAGAAAAGGATGGAAACAGGTCTCAGAATTCTAAGCACTTTGTATGTGTGTAGGAAGGCGATATGAACTACTATCTCTGGCACACGGTTGTTGTTGTTGTGGTCTTCAGTCCTGAGACTGGTTTGATGCAGCTCTCCATGCTACTCTATCCTGTGCAAGCTTCTTCATCTCCCAGTACCTACTGCAGCCTACATCCTTCTGAATCTGCTTAGTGTATTCATCTCTTGGTCTCCCTCTATGATTTTTACCCTCCACGCTGCCCTCCAATACTAAATTGGTGATCCCCTGATGCCTCAGAACATGTCCCACCAACTGGTCCCTTCTTCTTGTCAAGTTGTGCCCAATTCTATTCAATACCGCCTCATTAGTTATGTGATCTACCCATCTAATCTTCAGCATTCGTCTGTAGCACCACATTTTGAAAGCTTCTATTCTCTTCTTGTCCAAATAATTTATCATCCACATTTCACTTCCATACATGGCTCAGTATGAGCATAATTAACAAAATATAAAAATTTGTACCACACTGTCCCTCCCCCTAGGTGAGCAGAATCTTAACACTTTAACCACAAGTGTATTTTCCTGTTTATCTATGAAAATAGTGAGTCATTATCTCAATAATTAGAATAGTTGTAAGGATAGAATTATATGAATGTAACAAGAAGACCAAATCTTATTTTTGAGATGATTTTAAATTGACCTTTAACATAAATAATCAGAAAAATTTGAATATTCCATTTAGTATTATAAAAACTAAATAAACTTACTGGTAAGTTTTCTGTGTAGTTCATTTCTTAAAAGAAGGTTCTATGCAAAGCTCAGGAATATGAATAGAAAATTGCTTCCACCAGAAGGTATATGTGTTTAAGTGTGTGTATGAGACTGGACTCCCAATATTATAGATAGGAAAACAGTGACCTCAAATGTCTCAGAAAAAAAGTGAAAATAGCAGCCTATGATGTTTCAGAGTAAAAGAAAAATATTTGATGGGAAAATAGCAGTTTATTATGTTCCAGAGCAACAGAAAAGTAACTGATGGAAAGATAATGATTTTTGATGTGCAGACAGAGCAGAAAACAGATCTGACACCATAATAATGGGCCCTGTAAAATTGTCCGGAGAGGGCTAAGTGCACCCATCAACATTAATATTTCTGCTAAATTATTTATTAATGACTGCTAGGATTAAACTGTATGCTATTCTGGAAACATCCCATAAAAACTGATTGAAGTTACAGAACATTAAACACACTGGCAGAATATCTGTTCTAAATTCTTTTAAATGTTCATATATGTAAAATTCATGTAAATGTTCATCAGGGTGATTACTCAAACTTGGAAAAAAATCCCAGAAAATTTCAGGTGCAATGGATAACAGGGTGTCAAGAAACTCATGATAAATTAATGGAAATTAATGGTGAGTGGAAGCATGGGGTAGCAGCAGTATATCTCAATAATGACTTTTCCTACCTCTCACCTGAGTTATAATTAGACACTATTCTTTATTGCTAGCTTGTCAAAGCTTAGGAAATTAGTAATTTTTCTTCTACTCATTAGCAGTTAGTTCTACTGGGGATTCGATTTGCTATGAGCTTTCCCATTTGGGCTAATTCTGAGATGGGAAACTAGGGGCAACTGTGAGCAAAGTTAGACCGGTCATGGTTCATAATAAAGTATTTCCATAATCATAATGACAATACTACAAAAATGATAGATTGCTACTCTCCATATATGCCTATCATCTGCAGCCTTCCCTCCTACATAAAAGACACTGACCATTTCCCCCACTGACTCTCCATAGTTACTGTTCCTTAACCACACGGTGCCTCCCTTTATACTAACATCCCTAATGCCAAGGGTCTTCCTGCTATTGAACACTTCCTTTCCTAAGGCCCAATGGATCACAAACCTGCAACTTGCTTCCTGGTCACAACAACCAACTATACCTTAACTTATAATTACTTCACCTTTGAAGACATCACCTACACACAAATCTGAGGTACAGCAATGGACACCTGCATGGCACCCATCCCATGCAAAGCTATTCATGGGCCATCTAGAGGAATCCTTCCTAACCACACAGAATCCCAAAACCTTGACCTGGTTCAGGTTCACTGATGATATTATTGTAATTGGGATCCAGGGTGACGGCATCCTACCTCACATTCCCCCAGACTCTCAACAAATTCTCCCCCATTTGCTTCGCCTGGTTCTCCTCAACCCAACAGGCCGCCTTCCTGTATGTTGACCTCCATCTCAAAGATGGCTACATCAGTAACTCCATCCATATCAAACCTACAAACCACCAGCAATACCGCCACTTTAACAGCTCTTACCTATTCCCTTGCAAACAGCCTAACCACTCATGGCTTTTTGCTTCTGTAGTGACAAGCAGTCCCTCTCAAAGTGCAACAACCATCTCGCTGAGGCCTTCACAGACCAAAATTACTCTCTCAGTCTTGTACTGAAACAGATGTTCCATGCCTTATCTCTACAGCCACCCATCACCATGCAAAGTACCACCATCTAGCCACAGCGGAGCATTCCCATCACAAATTGGTACCACACAGGACAGGAGCTGCTGAACCACATTCTCCCAGGAGCTGCTGAACCACATTCTCCACTGTCTCTCGTTGTACCCTGAAATGAAGAGCATCCTATTCACTATCCTTGCCACCCCTCCCACAGTGCTGTTCCAATGGAAAACAAACCTATATAGGATCATCTTTCATGCCTACTCTACCCCTGCTCCCATTCCCTTGCCTCATGTTTCATATATCTGTAATAGACCTACTTGCAAGATCTGCGCCATACATCCTCATGAGACCACCTATTCCAGTCCAGTCCAAACATCACATGTCCCAATTAAAGCAGGACTACCTGTGAAAGCAATCATATGATCAACAAGCTAAGCTGCAAACACTATGCTGCATTTTGCATGGGCATGACAACCAACAAACTGTCTGTCTGAATGAATGGTCTCTGCCATACACACAGTTGGGCCACACAGTTGCTGAGCACAGTAACCAACACAAAATTCTTCACTTCCATAACTGCTTCACAGTCTGTGCCACCTGGATTCTTACTACCAACACCAGTTTTTCTGAACTGAAAATGTAGGGACTCTCCCTGCAGATAAATCCTACACTCCTATACCCTCTGGACTCAACCTTCATCAGTTACAGTCCTTCACCTACCTGTCCCTTTCCCTTTTCCCACTTGAGTACTACACAGCCTTCTCTCCCACCAATGCACCCATGTATTTTCTTTCTCGTTTTTCTACTTCTCTCTTTTTTGCACACTCCCCCCCCCCCCCCCCCCCCCGCCCTCCCAGTCATCTGTCTACCTCCTGACTGTGCCTAACTGCCCAAACCTCTTCACACCAGGTCCCTGTCTGCTCCTAGAGTAGAGCCACTACTTGGGTCATCCCCATCCCTACTCTACTATGCTTTGATATCCAAACACCTATAATCTAGGTTACATAAAGGTATTCAATCTGTACATTTTGCGATGAAGGTTTAGGTACAACACCAACATTTCAATGAAAATGGAAACAATATTAATCAGATGTAATAACATCAATATGATGTCCCTAAGAAAACTGAAGGGAAGGTGGTGATGAATTTAGTGTGCGGGACAGTGAAGCCCTTCATGATTTCATCCATGATGTGGGACAGACAGGAAATATGGTTGATCCAAAGAATGGTAGAATGATGGTGATTTGACCCACATTATGCCATGTCAGCACTGATGGTATGTGAATATACAACATAGCTGAACATAAAAGAGCAAAACTTCATTGATATGAATAACTTTAAGGGAATTTATTAGTTTATCAATGATAATTTGTGCAGAGTAATTTGTTTTTATTTATTTATTTATCCATCCATAGACAATCAGGATTGTATGGATGTTGTCAAATGAGTATATACAATAGGTAAACAAATTTATAATTATCACAATCAGAATTCATGAATATTGTAACATAAAGACACATTGTTAAATCACTTAAAAACACAGTTGATAATTTTTACATATAGCTGTATATTTACATCATTCCAAGTAATCCTTGACAGTATAAAAACACTTTCCAAGAGATACTTTTTTTAGCGATTTCCTGAAGATATCTATTTCGCTTATGTCTTTGATTTCTCATGGAAGATTTTTGTATAATTTCATTCCAGTGTGTAACATGCTATTTTGAGTTTTTGATTTGTTTTTCCTATAGAGGTGAAAGTGTTGCCTGTGTCTTGTTTCATGTGCATGTATGGAACAGTTTATCAGAAACTAGTCAATGTGTTTTTTATGTATATCACTGTCTGCAAAATGATATTCACAAAGAGCTGTCAATATACCCAAAGATGTTAATAATTCTGTGCAATGGGATCGACTGCTACTTTTAGTTATGATTTGTACAGCTCTTTTTTGCAACTTAAATATAGTTTGTCTGTTCTGCTCATTTGCTACCCAGAAGGATATGCCATAACTATTTATAGAGTCGACATACACAAAAAATGCATTTCTAGTACTCGAGCTACTACACATTGAATATATTATCCTCAGTGCATAGCATGCTGAAGCTATTCGTTTTCCAAGTACCGCAGTCATGTGACTACGGGCTCACGTCGGAAAGACTGTTTGCCAGGATACACCACTTCAGCGACTTGGCATCAATGGGGATGAAATGATGATGATTGGGACAACACAACACCCAGTCCCCGAGTGGAGAAAGTCTCTGACTCAGCCGGGAATGGAACCCGTGCCCTTAGGATTGACATTCTGTCATGCTGACCACTCAGCTACTGGGGGCAGACAGTGCCACAGTGTGCTCAGTCCAATTTAGTTGAGAGTTGATGTGCATGCCTAAAAATTTTGTATTTGGTACATATTCTATGTGCTCGTCATTAACTTTTAGCGTGGTACTCTTCAGTTTTCTGTTTAAATGGAAACTAATACTGTTGGTTGTTTTATTATTATTATTATTATTATTATTTTACATTTAGCCCAGAAACTCAATTGCTCTTTACTCAGAAGATTGAACTTTGTAAAGTGCCCCATGAGCCTGTTTTTCATTATGGTCTCTATCACTTTTGAAAAGGATGAGAGTAACAAGATTTGTCTGCAATTTTCTATGATTTCTGGGTCACCTTTCTTATGTTTAGGTAGGATTTTTGCATGCTTTAGTATGTCTGGGAAGCAACCTGTGGAGAAGAATTCATTGATGATGTTCACTAAAGGGTCTTTAATGTTGTCCATGCAGTCCTTCAGTAAGCATGCAGGTACTTCATCTATGCCGGCAGAATTTTTACATTTTAGGTTACTCATAACATTGCACACTTCTTCAGCTGTAGTTTATCGTTGCATCGTTGTGTGTGGTATATTGCTCAGCATTTGTAAATGCTTTGTTTTGTTGAACTTCTGTTGTAGTTTGGTTACTATGAAGCTGAAATACTGATTGGCAAAGTTTGCAAGGTTTTTTGGGGTTATTTATTTTGGTGTCATTGTGTTGAAACTGCATGTTTATTGGCTATAATTTTTTCCTATTAGTTTCCTGTTTGGTGATTTTCCATGCTACTTTGATTTCATTATTAGCTTTTTCTAAAAATTTGTCATTTTGGTATGTTTTAGCTGCTAACAATACTTCTCTATAGATCTTTCTGTATGTATGATAATAGTTATGAAATGCTGAATCATTACGGTAGTTTTTCATTTAGCTAAGGTACTTGAGGTACTTGAGACATACCACAAAGTCCGAGAAGTTGTGGATGTGGTGGACACACTTTCCCACATATGGTATCAACATCTTCTTAAGGTAGGAGGTTGTGGTGTAGGTGGCTGCGCCGATATTACTGACGATTGGGCAAAGTGGTTCATCCTGTTTATGGGTAATCCATACAGTCTGGGTGGTACTGGTGCCTTAGCTTTTAGTTGTTTGACAACCTTCTTGAGCCATCCTGTTTCCTTAAGAAGAGAGCGGGGTTTCCTGTCCACTCGATAGGTAGGGTCATTCTCTAGTGGATTATAAGCAGGGTCCTCCAAAAGTTGGCAGATCTTTTGGTCATAGTAAGTCTTCAGCAGTATGACAGTAGAGTTTCGTTTGTCTGCTGGTAACACCACCAAGACATTATCTTCCTACAAACTCTTGAGCACCATCCTCTCGCCAAGAGGACCCTGTCAAGGATGATTTGGGGTTAACGAAAGGTGGTGTCTGCCATACACCCTGTGAATGTGGGGTGTCTTACATCGGTCAGACTACCATAACAGTTGAAATAAGATGTAAAGAACACCAGAGACACACCAGGCTACGACAGATAACTACATCTCCAAGCACACCATGGATTATGACAAAACCAGGATCCTGGCTCAGACCCCCCACTTCTGGGCTAGTGTCATTAATGAATCGATTGAAATCAAGATGGTGGAGAACGTGATCAACCGGGAAACAGGACATCAGCTTAGTACTGCGTGGAATCCTGCTCTGGAACTACAACAGAAACAACGGAAGAAAGTTCCCTCCTACAGTAATGAACTACAGACGTCCAGGGGCATAAGTAACAGAACAGAATGGTATATGTGATACCAGGTGGCAGCAAACTCCTTGGGGAGAAAGCCGCAACGGGCACAGACCGAAGATGGAGTGCCTAGAGACTGATACCACCACCAGAAATTGCCACAGTGGGAACGGATGGCAGAGGGAGCGCCACACTCCACCCAGGCATAATTATGGGACAAGGACAGCTCATCAACCAGTCTCAGGGAACACCTGATGAAGACGCCAAGTTATGACATCAAAATATAGTGTTGGGAAGATGCAGACCATCGGCAGTACACCTGATTCTACTAGATGACAACAAATTGCTGGGAAAGACTTAGAAACTATAATTACTGTCATCATTGAAACATACTTCACATTAGAGCCACTTGTTACATTCATTAATCTGGTTTATATTTTTATATTTCCAGAAGGCTTTTGACATCATTTTCACAAGTGAGTCCTAACCAAATTGCTTGCCTGTGGTGAACTGTCTAGTTGTGTGAATAGATTCATGATTTCCTGCAGTAAGGTCATAGTTGACTGTAACCAATGGAAAGTCATCAAGTACAATAGAATTAATATGTAGCATTCCCCAAGGAATAGTTGTATGCCCTCTGCTCTTTCTGATTTCCATAGACAATTTAGAAATTGATCTGAGAAGCCCTCTTAGATTGTTTGCAGATTATGCTCCCATTTAATGCCTTGCAAAGTTATCAGATGATCAAAACAAAATGAAAAATGGTTTCAACATGATATCTGTATGGTGCAAAGAGTGCCAACTGACTCTAAATAGCGAAAAGCATGAAGTCATCCACATGAGTACTAAACGGATTCTGCTAAACTTTGTGTAAAGGATACATCACACAAATCTAAAGGTTGTCAATTCAACTATGTACTTAGTGATTACAACTACACATAGTTTAAATTGGAATGATCACATAGATAATGTTGTGGGGAAAGCAAACCAAAGACTGTGATTTATTAGCAGAACACTTAAAATATGCAACAGATGCACTAAAGAGACTTCTTACACTGTACAATTCCATTCACTTCTTGAGTATTGGTGTGTGGTGAGGGTTCTAGAGCAGATACAACAGATGGAGGACATCGGAAAAGTTCAAAGAAGGGGAACTCATTTTGGATTATCACAAAATAAGAGAGAGAATGGCATGCGATATGATACATGAGATAGAGAGGCAGTCAATAAAATAAAGGCATTTTTTGTCACAGTGGGAGGTTCTCATGGAATTTCAAACACCAACTTTCTCCCCAGAGTGTGAAAATATTTTGTTGGCACCCATCTATATAGGGAGAAATAATCATCACAGTAAAATAAGAGAAAACAGAGCTTGTATGGATAGACTCATATGTTCATTTTTCCTGACTGCTGTTTGATAGTGAAACATTAAAGAAATACCTTGAAGGTGGTTTGATGAACACCCTGCCAGGCAATTAATCATGAATTACAGAGTAATCATCTAGATGTAGATGTACCAAATAGTGATCTGAAGACTACCAGCTCAGAATTGTTCACTCTACATAGACAGAGAAATTTGTCTTACACTATGTTGTAATAATATGCATCATTTTTAAACAGACCTTATTACTATGAAAAATGACTGTATTTATTCTCAGGACATGACTAAATATAATTCAAGAATCATTCAGGAGCTTCTGCATATTTCACAGGGTAATACTTACCTGCTACAGACAACAATACATAAACCCATGTCATATAGTCACAAAACCAAATACATATCTTAAGCCTAAATTAAAAATGTCATGTTGTAAAATAAAAAAATCTTATTTTATGCATTACACTAATGCAATATTCTGCTCAGCCATTCCAATTGATACTGTGTTCTTACAATGATGCACACTAATTCCACTACAAATAACATTTCCATAAATCTTGAAGAGGGTAAAATCCTTTAATTAATGATGACTTGAGTTCCCTAATAAATATGCACCAGGATTTGAAATTCTTAGAATGGGGAAAATGTCCCATATACAGTGGCTGCCACATTTTGTTACTTTTGTTCAAAAGGTGGGTGGCTTCTTTATAATATTTTCTTTGCCACTAGATAGCTTACTATTTTTACCACTTTCTTGTCACACTTGTGCTTTCTTCTGAATGTTTTGCCTCTCAAACTGTTCAAAGCTTTCTGAACCTTTCCTCCAACTAATCTCTGACATTAGCAACCTGTGGGATCTGGTACATCCATTCATTCTTTCCCCTCATGTGAAACATTAGCTCTGCTGTTGTGTAGTGTGTTGACAAATGAGGCAGATGATTCACTATCTCCTCAAATGGTTTCATGTAGTCAATCTGTAGCATTACCTCATCATGAGAATATGTCCTTACGAACCTCTTATGTTCTTGAAGCATCCTTCCAATTGCATTATCTAGTGCTTTCCACCGAGACCATGTGGTAAGATGGAAACTGTTGTACAAAGTCATATGTATTTCCTTGGATTATTCCAGGTTTTTCTTCATTTGTATCCCCACACTGACTCCATGCTACTGCTGTCTTTCCTTGCTGGTGAGGTTCCCTGGCTCTTCTACTTTCTGTTATACTTGTAAGGTGACTTCAACTTCTTTGTTCAACAGGATTAGAAACGCTCTTATCCTCTGTTGTTCCTTAACAACAGAATTTGATCTGAAAACTTGGGCACTACCGTCTGTGGCTACCATCCTTCCACAGCAGCTCCACTTTAGCTCTTTCACTGCCAGTGAGAAAGAAAATCTTACTGGTAGAGAAGTCAATATTGTGTCCTCACAGATAAAATAAAGGCTCAGAACACAGTCAACAATCAAGTCTTCAGCTACTAGAAGGGTGCATGGTATTGCTACATTTTCTAGTTTTACTGACATCTCCAAGCTCCTGTGTCTAGAGCAACAGTTACTGGAACATCCTCAATCGTAGTAGCATGCCATATTAAGTGATTTTTCAAAATATTGGCACAAGCTTCCAATTTGAAAAGATTAGGTTCTGAATAAAAACTTTCTTCCATAGCACACCACTGAACCCTGACTGGGCAAGAAATGCCTTTTGAAAATTCTCATATGCTTCATTTGTATCCCCACACTGACTCCATGCTACTGCTGTCTTTCCTTGCTGGTGAGGTTCCCTGGCTCTTCTACTTTCTGTTATACTTGTAAGGTGACTTCAACTTCTTTGTTCAACAGGATTAGAAACGCTCTTATCCTCTGTTGTTCCTTAACAACAGAATTTGATCTGAAAACTTGGGCACTACCGTCTGTGGCTACCATCCTTCCACAGCAGCTCCACTTTAGCTCTTTCACTGCCAGTGAGAAAGAAAATCTTACTGGTAGAGAAGTCAATATTGTGTCCTCACAGATAAAATAAAGGCTCAGAACACAGTCAACAATCAAGTCTTCAGCTACTAGAAGGGTGCATGGTATTGCTACATTTTCTAGTTTTACTGACATCTCCAAGCTCCTGTGTCTAGAGCAACAGTTACTGGAACATCCTCAATCGTAGTAGCATGCCATATTAAGTGATTTTTCAAAATATTGGCACAAGCTTCCAATTTGAAAAGATTAGGTTCTGAATAAAAACTTTCTTCCATAGCACACCACTGAACCCTGACTGGGCAAGAAATGCCTTTTGAAAATTCTCATATGCTGAGGGATCAAAAGTCATGTGATACCACCTAATATTGTGTTGAACTCCATTTTGCTTGGATAATGGATAAAGAGGGTTGCATGGATCCACGACAGCAAGGTCTTCAGTGCCCGCAAGGAAAGACTCAGAACAGTAAGATAAAACAGAACCCAAAACATAGGTAACATGCTTGGAAAAATATGGGCCTACTTACACTGAAGCATGGGACGAAGCATGCCGCCAGCAGTAAAACATGGACAACACAGGAAGAAAGTGGTAGAGGGAGCTAAAACAATATAGCAGATGAAGTGGCTGGCTGACCACAAGGAGTAGTGCACCATCTCAACATGGCATGGACTCAACAAGTCATAGTAAGTCCTCTGCAGAAATATTGAGAGGTACTAACTCTATAACCATTCATAAATGCAAAAGTGTTGCCAGTGCAGGATTTTGTACATGAACTGGTCTCTTGATTATGTACCATAAATGTTTGATAAGATTCATGTCAGACACTCTGGGTGGTCAGATTATTCACTCAAATTGTTCTGAATGTTCTTCAAACCAACTGCAAATAATTGTGGCTCAGTGACATGGGGTACTGTCATCCACAAAAAGTCTACTGTTGTTTAGGGATATGAAGTTCATGATCAACTGCAAATGGTCTCCAAGTAGCTGAACACAACCATTTCCTCTCAATGATTGGTTCAGTTGGACTAGAGAACCCAGTCTATTCCATGTAAACACAGTCAACACCATTATGGAACCACCACCAGCTTGCAAAGTGTCTTGTTCACAATTGGGGTCCATGACTTCATGCAGTATGTGCCATACCTGAAACCTACTGTCAGCTCTAACTACCTCAAATTGGGACTCATATGACCAGGCGTCAGTTTTCCAGTCGTCTAGAGTACAGCTGATATGTTCAAAAGCCCAAGAGAGGTGCTGCAGGCAATGTTGTGCTGTTAGCAGAGGCACTCATATTGATAGTCATTGATTTCTGTGATTATTTCAAATGACGTAAAAGTCTATTTGCATCTCGGCACAAATGCTGCTGCTGTCAGTCATTAAGTGAACACCGTCGGCCACTATATTTTCCGAGGTGAGAGGTAATGCCTGAAATTTGATATTCTCAGCACACTCTTAATATTGTGGATCTCAGAATATTGAATTCTCTAATGATTTCTGAAATGGAATGTCTCATACATCTAATTCCAACTACCATTCCACATTCAGTGTCTGTTAATTCCTGTCTCGTATTGATAAGCACATCAGACACCTTTTCACACCAATCATGTGAATACAAATGACAGCTCTGCCAATGCCTTGTCCTTTTGTACCTTGTGTATGTGATGCTGCTTTCATCTATATATGTTCATATCTCTATCCCATGACTTTTGTAACCTCAGTGTAGGTTTCACATGAATCATTTATTTCAGTTACCCATAGGGCTCCATCACCATTTATATATTCGTTTACATAATTTATGTTTTGTGTCTTGTTGCATGATCATGGCAACACACCTGCAAAGTAACAAATGAATACAACAATATATACCATCTTCTTATCTGATGAAAATATTTAAAAATTGCTACTCTTAAGCTTCTTCTATCAATCCTGTTGTGGGTAGGGTTGTTGCCAGCAGCATGTCATGTGTAGAAAGTGAAATATTTTGAACTGGTTGATTTGCATTCAGATTGTTATAGTCTGATCTGGGGCTCAAGGTCAGTGTCATTTTCTTTTCATTCTATTCACATTGACATTACTGCACTGCCCACACTCCCCCCACCCCCCAACATCTATTACCTTTTTCTTCGCAATTCTGACTGTTTCAACTAGTTTACATCTCCACTGAGAAAAAATGCATTATGTTTGTTCCCTGATCTTGAGTAATTCATTATTTAGCCCACTGTCAACAGGAAGTTTATCATCAGATTACTAACAGCAGTCTTGATTTCATCATTCACGCATTGTGGGACTTGATCTTCCTTAGTCCTTGCCTAAGCATCTATCTCTATTGAGACTTGCTCCTGTGCATGGTCAGTTGTTCTCGTATAATTTTTTTCTTGCTCTAATGACTAATTCATCACTCAGTCTAAAAGTCAGCCTACCATGTCACCTAGGGATTCCTGCCTACCACGGTTCTCATTCACTTTTGTTGTTACCTTCTCCATAGATCCAGGAATTCTAATTCCTTCACTTTACCTTCCTGTTTCTCCACTAATTCATAATTTGAGTGCTCACTGCAGCCATATCTTGCCTAATGCGTCATGCTTCCCCACAAATAGTCATCCCTTTTTGCTTTGTGACTTGTTTGTTCTGCAGCTAGAATTCACAACTGCAGCAGAATTTCATTTTAGGGAGCTTGAGTTTGTGGTTTACATGTCGCTGCTTTCCACTACTTCTTCAGCTGAATGAATATTGACTAAGCCCACCGACTCCATAATATATTCAGCATATGTTATTACTGTAACACATAAACAAATTTGGATGAGAACCTTGTGCCTACTATTAGATTACAACACAGTTTATCCCTAACACACACAGACACACACAAAATATCATCACATAGGTAAGGGTGCTATAATGATAATTGCTGTTAAAAATAGATCAGAAATACAGTTTTCTATGACACATATTGTGAAGAATACTAATCTGAAACTGGAGAAAAATCCCAGAAAGACACAATCTGTACCAGCTCTCTACCCTAGACGATTACCTAAAATCCTACAGCTTGGTACAGGAACAATCTAGTCAAGAAACCAGGAGTTATATGCTCTGATTTTACTTGCTGCTGCATTGTGGAGTTCATCTGTAAAGGACACGGACTCAACACTGATTGCACCTGACCTCCAACCAGAGAATTTTCAATACTTACAACAAAAAATACAATAAATGGTTAACAACAGAATACAATAATACAATACAAAGTGATGTCTCCTCAAGACCTTTTTAAAGGGACCCATTAGAAGTTAGTTGATGCTGTAAGGGTCTACGGGTTGTACACAGCCGTACAGTATATAACATGCACTCGGCAGCCGGCCTATCTGGAATGCTGACAATTTGCTTGGTCAGTACACACAGCGCCCGGCTGGAGTGCAAGGCAGCGAGTATGCCACTGGCTGCAGTCCGCAGTATTAACTAGCGTCTCCTCAGGTGCAGATCTGTCTCTTTTCTTAGCTCAACATGGATCCTTTGAATACAACCATAATTAACCGCTGTTAGGATGTCAGACACAGTGATGATGGTTACGCAGTGTGTGCGTGTTTTATAATCTGCCCTTGTTAATAAGACTGTTTAAACTTACTTCATGGTGTTTGCGTATTGCCGCCATACCTCAAAGACCCACAGCTTACAAATCCTGACAAAATATTCACGTAATCATCATCTGGGACAACTATACACAAGCCCCTTATAGATGTGGTGTCAATATGGGGATAATTATGGAAAATCTACAGTTCTGAAGAGGTGCAGCACAACATGAACTTCGAGCACCAGCAGCCTCAACATCTTTCGACTACTCAGGGACATCCAATGCAGGAATTCAGGTTGGCCTACTCCAGTTTGGCTAGAATACAAAAGGCAGTGATGGATTTTTATTTTACATTTAAGTGGCTCATTGGTGTTAAATTAGACAAAAGGTCGCAGTCCAGTCATAGTAACATTCTCAATCTACAAACTGTTGTTAATGAACTGCCATAAGAGATTCAATGGTTAAAAGCATAAAGAAGTGAGAGTAACATTCCAAAAGACTTGGTAAATGATAGTTCATACAGTACACGTACAACTGCAGTAAAGAATTTTTCATTATTGCCACCAGTAACAGAGTTTAGCGGGAAACCAGAAGATGATGTGAAACCGCTTTTTCGTAAACTTGAAGGTGCCGCCTGTTAGGATCATGGACAGATTCCGATTTGCTAGTGGTTGCCAAATTAAGAATTCAGGGAGCAGCACTAGATTCCATTATCGTGGAGCCTACTTGCATGAAAACAGAAGATTATAATGCCTTTAGAATGATTGTCGTTCAGAGATTTAAACGTAAAAAAGCAATCAGATTTTACAGGGAGCAGATTTACAGTATGTGAATGCAACGAGACGAATCTATCAAGCAGTTTGCTGACAGAATTCAAACTATCAACTCTCAAATGTACGAGTTAGTAGAAGATGAAAATGAAGATAGCATTCAGTTGTTCGAAGCCAACCAGGGTGCCTTGGACACATTCATTCATGGGTTGCACGGAGAGGAAGTAAGAAAAGCTGTTGCATTGGCATGATGTAAAACATTTCAGGAAGTAGTAGAATCAGCTGTTGGTTTCGTTGAAGCACTAAGATGCCCAAACGAGATGCAGATACAAGAACGCAGAGTTATCAACACAATAGTAAAATGTTGCAGATGCAATAAGCTGGGTCACAAGCATAAGGATTGTAAAGAGAATCGAATCTGCTATCATTGTGGGATGCAGGGTCATGTTTTGAGAGATTGTTGCAACAAGAATAAATGTAATACAAACAACAGACAATATGCCAGATCTTTAAACGAGTACATGGATGTACAGGCCCCCACTTCGTCCGCCCCTTGCCAGAGACAGTGATTCCTGTTAGTTCCTGTGAAAATCAGACCAAAAATGAGTTCGTGATAGGTGCTGTATACCATGGGAGAAACGTCAAGCTACTTATTGACACTGGAGCACAGACCTCATTAATGTGATCTTGCACAGATAAATGGGATAAATTGAAACTGCCACACTTTTAAGTGTGAGGGTCAAATGGAGGAAAGCTATGTAACTATGGAGAAGTTGATGTAGAATTAATTCTTGGCCAACACCAAGATGAAGGTGAAAATAAAGATAAGGATAAATACGCAGCAAGGGTGCAAGTAGTTTCAAATACTGGAATGTGTTACGATGGTGAACTTGGAATTGGTTTCTTGTCCACTAATGAGGCAGAGATACACTCCTGGAAATTGAAATAAGAACACCGTGAATTCATTGTCCCAGGAAGGGGAAACTTTATTGACACATTCCTGGGGTCAGATACATCACATGATCACACTGACAGAACCACAGGCACATAGACACAGGCAACAGAGCATGCACAATGTCGGCACTAGTACAGTGTATATCCACCTTTCGCAGCAATGCAGGCTGCTATTCTCCCATGGAGACGATCGTAGAGATGCTGGATGTAGTCCTGTGGAACGGCTTGCCATGCCATTTCCACCTGGCGCCTCAGTTGGACCAGCGTTCGTGCTGGACGTGCAGACCGCGTGAGACGACGCTTCATCCAGTCCCAAACATGCTCAATGGGGGACAGATCCGGAGATCTTGCTGGCCAGGGTAGTTGACTTACACCTTCTAGAGCACGTTGGGTGGCACGGGATACATGCGGACGTACATTGTCCTGTTGGAACAGCAAGTTCCCTTACCGGTCTAGGAATGGTAGAACGATGGGTTCGATGACGGTTTGTATGTACCGTGCACTATTCAGTGTCCCCTCGACGATCACCAGTAGTGTACGGCCAGTGTAGGAGATCGCTCCCCACACCATGATGCCGGGTGTTGGCCCTGTGTGCCTCGGTCGTATGCAGTCCTGATTGTGGCGCTCACCTGCACGGCGCCAAACACGCATACGACCATCATTGGCACCAAGGCAGAAGCGACTCTCATCGGTGAAGACGACACGTCTCCATTCGTCCCTCCATTCACGACTGTCGCGACACCACTGGAGGCGGGCTGCACGATGTTGGGGCGTGAGCGGAAGACGGCCTAACGGTGTGCGGGAGCGTAGCCCAGCTTCATGGAGACGGTTGCGAATGGTCCTCGCCGATACCCCAGGAGCAACAGTGTCCCTAATTTGCTGGGAAGTGGCGGTGCGGTCCCCTACGGCACTGCGTAGGATCCTACGGTCTTGGCGTGCATCCGTGCGTCGCTGCGGTCCGGTCCCAGGTCGACGGGCACGTGCACCTTCTGCCGACCACTGGCGACAACATCGATGTACTGTGGAGACCTCACGCCCCACGTGTTGAGCAATTCGGCGGTACGTCCACCCGGCCTCCCGCATGCCCACTATACGCCCTCGCTCAAAGTCCGTCAACTGCACATACGGTTCACGTCCACGCTGTCGTGGCATGCTACCAGTGTTAAAGACTGCGATGGAGCTCCGTATGCCACGGCAAACTGGCTGACACTGACGGCAGCGGTGCACAAATGCTGCGCAGCTAGCGCCATTCGACGGCCAACACCGTGGTTCCTGGTGTGTCCGCTGTGCCGTGCGTGTGATCATTGCTTGTACAGCCCTCTCGCAGTGTCCGGAGCAAGTATGGTGGGTCTGACACACCGGTGTCAATGTGTTCTTTTTTCCATTTCCAGGAGTGTATTTGTCACACAAAGAAAGATCATACTAGGCCGTAGCAACTTACAACCTAGCAAATCGTTCTTCAGATCGAACTCAAAGGAGCAGCAATACTGACATCATAGGAATGGAGTGCCCAAGCAATGCATCAGTTCAAACCATCCGAGTTGATGTACAAATTGATCAGCCTCAGCAAATTCCCAAGGGAGCAAGAAAGACAATATATGTTGAAGTTAAGTCACCCCAATGCAAGGAAGGAACTTTGTTATTAATTGAGCGATCCAAGAAAAGTGAGTTACTAGATACAATGAATTGTTATGTTGCAATAAGTGTAAGTGGTGCTACTATGGTGAGACAGAATGTTGCAAAAGTCCCGGTTACAACACCGAATATGAGCAATGAGGATGTTGTTTTGCAACTAGGAACAAAAGTTGCTGAAGTGTCGAGTGTAAGTAACAGTGATGTAATACAGATAACAGATGAGGTAACAAATAGTGCAGTTATAAATAAAGATTTTTGTAACAGTACCGCAAAATTACAATGAGGAGATGAGTTAATAATGAACTGAAGTGCAAGATTTGGAAGAAGATAGAACATTTGACAACTGATGAACAGAAGATTTTAACAGCCGTTTTGTTGGAGTATGCATATTTATTCCAAGAATGTGCAAATTTACCTGTCACTCACTTAGTTCAGCACCGTACTTATACAGGGAATGCAGAGCCAATCACACAGAAACCTTACCGAACACCATTTAGTAAAGAGAGTTGGTAGAAGACATGGTTAAAGAACAGTTAGAAGCCAGAATTATAAAAACCAAGAAATCCTTTGGACCCACCGTGGTGTTCGCCTGTTGTAATTGTAAAGAAGAAATCAATTTCTGGAGAATCACAGTTCAATTTTTGCGTTGATTATTGATCTTTGAATGCTGTTACCATACCCAACAATTACCCCTTACCAAATTTAGTGGAAGCCTTGGATTACTTGGGCAGGTGCCGAATTGTTTCAGTATTTGATTTAACAAGTGGTTACCACCAGTTGACAGTGCATCCTAATAATCAAGCAATAACTTCATTTGTTACAGCAACAGGAGTATACAACTGTCTTCGTATGCTGTTTGGACTTCATAACACTCCAGCTACATTTCAACGCCTGATGGATTCAGTTTTACAAGAGCTCACCCCAATACAAGCACTTGTTTACCTTGATGATGCAATAATTTTTGGTGAAAACATGAAACAGCATATTGAAAGACTACAAGCTGTTTTTGAGTGTATAAGAAGCACAAACCTGTCTTTATCAACAGATAAATGTCATTTTGCACAAAGTAAATTAACTATCTTGGTCATATTATAACCAGTGAAGGTGTTCGACCTGATCCAAAATAATATGAAGATGTAAAGAATTTTCCTGAACCACAAAATTTGAAAGAACTACAATCATTCTTGGTATTGTCAAATTTCTACAGACAATTTATAGTCGGTTATGCGAATATAGCACGTCCAGTGACACAGCTACTGAAGAAAGGAGCCACATTTAATTGGTCAACAGAGTGCAAAAAGGCAATGGAAGAACTTAAAACTGCTTTAACTACAGCCCCAGTGTTTGCCTATCCAGATTTCAGGAAACCTTTTATTCTTTCAACAGATGCATCCAATTTTGCCATAGGTGCAATCTTGTCTCAAGAAGTTGATGGTCATGAATGCCCAATCTCATTTGCTTCCAAATAATTAAACAAAGCAGAATGTAATTATACTACTATTGAGAAGGAGCTTTGTGCTTTAATTTTTGGTATAACATATAACAGATGTTTCTTAACAGGAAGAGAATTTACAGTTATTACAGATTATGCCACACTTAAATGGTTATTGAGCTTAAAGGATCCAAGCTCCAGATTAACAAGATGGGCATTAAGAATGAGTGAGTGCCAATTTAAGGTTATTCACTGACCTGGTGAACAACATGTGAATGCTGATGCAATGAGTTGAAAAGTCAATGTTTGTCTTGCAATAAGTCGAGAAGAAGAGTTAAAGGCAGCTCAAGAAGAAGATCCACAATGCAAATTATTGAAAAATGATCAACATTTTCCAGAATGAGATTTTCACTCTGCAGCGGAGTGTGCGCTGATATGAAACTTCCTGGCAGATTAAAACTGTGTGCCCGACCGAGACTCGAACTCGGGACCTTTGCCTTTCGCGGGCAAATGCCCTGCCCGCGAAAGGCAAAGGTCCCGAGTTCGAGTCTCGGTCGGGCACACAGTTTTAATCTGCCAGGAAGTTTCATATCAGCGCACACTCCACTGCAGAGTGAAAATCTCATTCTGGAAACATCCCCCAGGCTGTGGCTAAGCCACGTCTCCGCAATATCCTTTCTTTCAGGAGTGCTAGTTCTGCAAGGTTCGCAGGAGAGCTTCTGTAAAGTTTGGAAGGTAGGAGACGAGATACTGGCAGAAGTAAAGCTGTGAGACCGGGCGTGAGTCGTGCTTCGGTAGCTCTGATGGTAGAGCACTTGCCCGCGAAAGACAAAGGTCCCGAGTTCGAGTCTCACTCGGATCAACATTTTGTCAAAATAGATGGATTATTGTACAAAATCACTAGTAAAGGAAATTGTCTAGTTATTCCAGAAAGCATGAAACAGCAAATCATGAGAGAGCCACACAATTCTTTATTATCAGGACTTTGCGGTAAAAAAGCAACAAACATTAAAATAGCTCAAATGTTTTGGTGGCCAAGCCATAAAGTTGACGTTTTTGAGTTTGTTTCACAATGTGATTCCAGCAACAGATGGGATAATGTAGGAAAAAGTAGAGCACCATTGTAAGAACTGCCAGAAACAAATGAATGATTTGAATGAGTATGACCAGATGTCATAGGACTATTGCCTAAGACTAAAGATGGAAACAAATACATATTGACAATGTTGGATCATTTCTCTAGATACCTTCTCATGATACAAATACCCAATCAGAGCACAGAGACTCTAGCTATAGTTTTTGTAAAAGAATGGATTCTTAAGTTTGGATCACCATTAAGTATAATTAGTGATCAAGGATGGAATTTTATGAATGAATTACTTAAACAGACTTGTAAGCTCATGCAAATAACTCAGTTAAGGGCTACACCAGCACACCCTGAAGGAAATGGCAGAATCAAGCGAGTCCACAGAACAATTATTAAAATGGTTAGCCATTATGTGAGCAGCAAACATGACAATTGGAACGTCTGTTTATCATACTTGGTAAGTAGTTACAATGCCTAAATGCACATCTCAACTGGTCTATATGAGATGATCTATGGAAGAAGAATGCATTCACCCTTGGACTTTACACAATTAACTATCGGAATCAGCAATGAACACATAAGGGATCTAGAACGCAAGCTAAAGGAAGCATGGAGGGGAGTAAAACAGCGAAATTATCAATCCTTTCTTCAGCAAGGAAGACAACACGACCACCAAGTAGCAGTGTCTCAGTATCAAGTTTGAGATCTTGTGTATCTGAGCAATGTGGTGTTAAAGAAGAGTCAAGTCAAAAAGTTTAAGAAGTTTTGAAAAGGACAATATCCGATCTTGGAGGTGTTGTTGCCAGCCACTCTTAAGCTCCAACTGCCCTTTCGTTTGACTGTCATACATGTCAATCGTGTAAAGCCATTTCTGGGTAGATTTCCTGTATATTCACAATACGACGAGGACCGACCAAGAAGCCGACGTGCTGTTCCCAAACCCAGGAAGCAAGAATAGCGAGCTCGCAGTCCAGACTTCAAGCCCAAGGCATCACCACGTTCTGAGCGATCCTGTAATTTGGGTAAATGTGTGTAGTGTCTGAGAGTGCAATGGGAGTGTTCATTTTAGCCATGTGCTTATGTGAATGTGAAATACTGAAGCTATTGCACAAGCGCACAGCGAAACTAAATCTTTTATTGCACAGGTTACCACAATAAACTCTTTTATTTTACGTGCATTGTTAACTGTAGTATTTAGAACTAATTAATTATGTTCATTAGATTCATTTAGAGTCACTTAGATCTAAACACTCTTTTGTTAGGGATTACTGATAGTTTATCAAATACAGGAATTGATGCTCTTAACTTAAGAAAAGACTTAGAAAGTAGTTCAAATGATTGTTTGAACAGTGTACTACTACATCCAGAACTATTTTTACAGATCCTACTATCAATTGAGCACAAGCTAGATGCAATCTATACTATGATTTACCCAGTTAACTACCGAGCGGGGTGGCGCAGTGGTTAGCCACTGGACTCGCATTCGGGAGGCCGACGGTTCAATCCCGCGTCCGGCCATCCTGATTTAGGTTTTTCGTGATTTCCCTAAATCACTCCAGGCAAATGCTGGGATGGTTCCTCTGAAAGGGCACGGCCGACTTCCTTCCCAATCCTTCCCTAATCCGATGAGACCGATGACCACGCTGTCTGGTCTCCGTCCCCAAACCAACCAACCAACCAACCCAGTTAACTCTTACAATTTATATGCCTACAATACATTAACCACCACACACTCTTTAGTGATTGAAGATGAATTAATTGTTATTTTTTCTATACCCATTGCTAGATCAAACCATATTTTTGAAATCTATAAGATTTATAATTACCCTGTGAAATGGAGACAGGCAGGTACTCATGTAAAGTACGTACTGAATGATTATCTACTGATCAGCAAGGATCAAAGCTATTTTATGCCCCTAAATGAAAATGATCTGCATATATGTAAACATAGTCATAAGTTAATTTCCCCAAATCGACAGTATTATTAGATAGTAGTGTGTACAGCTGTGAGAAAGAATTGTTTATGAATCATGCCCCAAGAAATGATTGCCCTAGAATTTTAATGCATCTTTATCATCCATTTCTTAAACGATGTTCTGAAGGTACAATTTTCTTATTTAACTCCACCCTTGATGTCACATTTACATGTAAAAATTATGATACACCTGAGCTACCCTTTACACTCAAATTGAATAATAGTGTATTAATTTTGAATGAATTGTGATTTATCATGTTAACTATTTGATATGCCTAGTGTATTGCCAACTACATTTCATGCAACTGGACATTTTCCACTAACATGAATGTTATCTGTTTATTACAATGATTCATACATATTAATATATGGAAAGCATTCCTTATCATATAATTTTCTTCCAATAATGAGTTAAACCTCATTGAAGCAGGGAATAGATTAAATCCTTCGATTCATCCAGTAATGTTAATGCATACTTGATTGTCAGTATTGTGTTTCTATTACTATTATTGATTTGTCTTTTGTCAACCGCATTTGTCATGTATGAAGTTGTCATCCTGAAGGCACAATTCTCTGTACCGAATGTTACTGTGTATGCAAATGAAATACATGTTGCAATGCCTTCTGTTGCCACAAATGGCGAAATAGTTTATAATGCACACGAGGTTGTTTTGAGAGAGCTATGGTTGCACTTTTTCTCTGGGGAGAGTGATGTAAGGGTCTACAGGTTGTACACAGGCATACAGTAAGTAACACACGCTCGCCAGTGAGTCTATTTGGAATGCTGACAATTTGCTTGGTCAGCACACGCGACGTCTGGCTGGAGTGTGAGGCAGGGAGTATGCCACTGCGCACCATCTGCAGCACCCCGTATTAACTAGCACGGCCTCGGCTGTGAATATATCTCTTTTCTTAGCTCAACATGGAGCCTTTCGATACGACCCTAATTAGCCGCTGTTGGGATGTCAGACACAGTGATGATGGGTATGCATAGTGTGCATGTTTTATAAGCCACCTTTGTGAATAAAACTGTTTAAAATTACTTCTCGGTGTTCACATATTGCCATACCTCAAGGACCCACCACTTACAAATCCTGACAAAATATTCATGTAATTGTCATCTGAGGCAACAACACAAACAACCCCTTTATAATTCATTTTAAAAGATGAAAATTTAATCATTGTTATTATTATTTATGATGTTGAAAATTTTGATTTTTAGATTCATCTGATTATTTACTAATATTAGAAACATTATGAGCCTACATTATGTGGTAGATAAAATGTTTGCTGCAAATTACTTACCATATATGAAAAAAATCCAATCTTACATAAACCAGAGTTTAGTAGGTTCTTGTTGCTGGTCCACTTTGCAATGATCCCTCTGACCTGCAAATTCATCTACATGTGAACATTGGTGACGATAATAGTAATCAGAGGTAGTTGAAATAACGATCTCATCTTGAGTTTTATTATTGAGAAAATACAATAATGCTATTTCCTGGTCTAGTACTATTGTGAGTAATATTACTATTGTCCACAAATCAGACAGTTTAGAATGATTATAACTTGTTTTGCATCACATTAAAAGGGACTAAATGCCTTTTTGTCTACCTTACAAGGTGATTAATGATTGAGAGTACGTTCTTTTCTTTGTCCCCAGAGCCTAGGCATAAAACGATGGGCACCTTGTCTGCTCCAAGGCAGTAGACATACCTGGAGCAAAAAGTGTGCATGTTAGACAAAATACAAAAAGATATACTGCACCAGCCAGAAATGGTCAGAAGTATATTCAGGAACACATGTAAATGAAAAATTCAGCAAATTTATTATTATATTCTAACTAAAATTTCAGAGGAGATTTCCTAAAATAGCACATACTATGGAGAATCTGCCAGAGAAAACTGGGTAACAAGAGTAACAGAATGCTTAGAACATTCAAATACCTCAGCTCTAGCAAAGGTAATGAGAGGGTCTTCTTACAGTTTTTCCTCAAATACAAAAGGACATATAAGAAACCGCTGCAAGATGCAAACAGAATTCAAATCAGTAAGGCCATACAGATGTTCAACAATAAGAGCAAAGCAATAACAAATATAGTAAAACAAGAAACTGGTAGCACAAAGCCAAAACAGACAAATACAAAAATCAGAAATAAAGGTGATTAAATAAATAAGCCTAAGGATCTGAATACCTTTATGGACAGTTACTTTAGCAATGTAGCAACCAAACTGCAAGAAAAGTTACCAAACACAATATACAGCAACAAATAACTATGAGCCTCACATAACGCTGCTGCTGCTGAAATAGGAGAGGAAATCACGCAGACCGTGAAGATTTAAGAACAAATTGTCCACATTTCTACATGATGTTCGTGAGTGTCTACTAAGAGACTGTATTAGCAGCATAAAAGCATCTCTAAAATGCATCGTCAATAAGTCATTCCCATCAGGTTGCTTCCCTGATTACCTAAAGAAAGCAAAAGTTCTTCCCGTCCACAAAAAAATGTGATAAGGAAAATGTAGAGAACTACAACCCAATTGTCTTCATTTTCAAAAATAATAGGTAATATTATAAAAAAATGACTTATGGATTATTTAAATAAAGATAAACTTCTGTGGAAAGGATGGTTTGGTTTAGTTCTTATGTAGCAAACAGGGTGCAGCAGTACAGATCTCTGAAATTTCAGATGGCCGAAAATATATGGTATTGAGATAATTTACATAAGAAGTACAATAGGCACATTCTTACACATAAAAGACATAATTTCTCACTAAGTTAACAGTTATTGACAGCAGTGTTGATTCAAAAAACTATTGACAGAAAAGATCACAATGTCACAAAATGCCCATTGCAGGGAGACCACTTAGTCACGGTAAAGGGCTAGTTGCAAGAGCAATCACTGAAAAACACTTAAAATAGTCCATCAGTCAGGTGAGAACTGCACTCATTGACACATCCTATGAAAAACGCTTAAAATAGTCCATCGCTCAGGTGAGAACTGCACTCATTGACACACCTTGTCACACAAGCAAGCACTAATTTCAGTACAAGATCTGTCACTTGTGTGACAACTAACACCACAGCATATCACATCATATAAGTAACCACCTTTTACACTACACAATCCATCAATTAGATGACCATTGAAATCACAACGCATTCCATCATACAAGTGACCACTGAAATCACTAAACCATTGGAGGACACAAAATGAATGGTCACATTCTGTCTTGTGCATGTGTGAGTATACATTGTCTGCAGGTTGGTCGAGTGAAGTTGCAGCAGTAGGGATCCATCTGAAACCTCTGCTCCATAATTGTGCTGGACCCTCTCAAACTGGGCATGCAGTGGGATAAAAATTCTTTAGATATAACCTGGACACCAAACTTGCAGCCTCTGTTGTTTGGGTCCTGTATTATATTTCTATGTATGCTGGTACACTCGCTTACTGACACTGCTACAATGTCGTCAATGCTGCAAGCTCACAGCCTGACTAACTATACTTCCAGTGCTACCTTTTGACCTTTGCTATAAGTGCATGACTTGGCAAGATCGTAGTACTGTGCCTGGTCAAAGTGTGAAGTTGCTGGTTGCAGTCGCTACCCCAAACAGGGGAGTAGCAGAATGTTTAGGCAAATTGACCTGGTTAACACACTTGATGCCCAGAGTTTTATAGGACCATTGGTTTTGCTAACTTGGGAGGTGGTGGTAATGACATCTGAGGGGAGTGCATAGAGATGGGCTCAGAGGGGGGGGGGTTCAACTGCAGCATCCAATTCCACCCATCTGCTTTGATCCATGACGTAAGGGTGTTGTGGTATGTGACATCATTACAGCGAGGAGTTTATGAGTTGGTTGTGTTTGTAGAGTCGTCCTGTTGTGTTTGATGGCACCATCTGTGTGTGTGTGTGTGTGTGTGTGTGTGTGTGTGTGTGTGTGTGTGTGTGTGTGTTTGGGATGGTCAACCTACTTTGCAGCACCGAAATATGTTGGTGGTAAGTTATTGTGTTTTTGGGTCTATCTTTCTCGAGTTATAATGTTTTGTGTATTTATTGTCTATTGAATGTGTTTTAATTTACGTATGGATGTTTGACTTTTTAATTTTTGAGATGTTGTGGTTTCTCGTTTGTTTTTTGTAGTTGTAGGGGATAGTTTTTTCATATCAGTAGTTTTATATGTAGGTATTGGTGTTTTGGTATCAGCTGTGGTGAAGGGAAATGTCTGATTCCAATTTTCATAATCTTTGCTGTAGGCGTTGGTGTTTTGGTATCGTGCAGTTGACCTAGGGAAGTGTCTGATTCCTGTAGATTTCGAATTTTCTTTTTTGTCATTTTGTGTGTTTTGGGATCATGGTGTGTCTTTTTTTACTACTATATTTAGCTGTTCCTGGCTGGTAGGAAAGTTTGTAATTTGGCAGTGGAGATTTCACAGAAGGGTTTGTGTCTGTGCCAGTCTGAGGCCACTGTTTTGGTTTCTGCAATAAGAGGCCAGCTCCGTACTGACCTCTTATGCTGCAGTGTCTGTTGTGAAATTGATGCAACCAGTGACCCCAGTGACACACAACAGACAGCTGCATTAATTTTGTCCATTCTGGAGATATGCCAAATGTCTATGCTGGACCGAGAGATATAATCCAGGTGGTGGAACTGACATGGTGAGCAGTGATTGTTGTCTGCTGCATAGTATACATGATGGGTCTGTGGTACGGAAATGTAATTAAGTTCCTGGCCTCCAGCAATGGGCAGAATTAGCAGATTGGCTCATTGATGACAAGCAGCTTCCCATCATAGGCACTCTAAAGGTGTTGGAACACCTCCGATTTTATCCCGACCTGATCTGATCAAATAGCAGTCCAATATTTATTATTAACATGACCGTGAACCTAATGGGGCTGGTAATCGGAGTTGACTGCTACGGAAGCTGTTACTTTCCAGCTTGTTCTGCTCAATACTATAATACTGAATGTCTGGTAATGAGGAACACCAACACAGTTTTACTAATTACGAACTTATATTCTTCTCAAAACACCAAAAAGGAGATAGCCACTGCCTTCGTCATACATATCTAATTACGGCTAATCTCAGCACAGGCTTTCTTCATTTTCCATTATCGTCACACGCTAATCCATCACTGCATCCAACACTGCAATCCAAGGTTAGTCTGGCGCGGTAGACGCAAAACCAAATATCTAGTAACGTCACTGATCACTTTCATAATGGTACTTCTTCACATTCCCAGTATTAATCTATTACTTAGGGGTCTAACCACGGTGATGGTGACACCTTTCTCTGTTAAAGACCCTGTATTTCAACAATGGCCTTCACACGCACACCATTCCCGCCAACCACTCTGGCACAACTCCACTCGATCTAGCAACACATCACAATCGATTGTTCGCCCTATCGACCTGTGCCGAGTGCAAAGTTATAGTAAGGGCCTACGGACCCCTTACAGTGTGTTAAAGCAGAAGCTTCTTTGAAAAGAAGACAAGTGGCTGCCATGAACCACTGAGGTGTTGTTGCAAAGCTGCACGTAAGGCATAGTCTCTGGCATCAACCACCAGTGCCAACTGGGCATCACGTGCTGCATGAGCCACAAGTGCAGAATGGTCAAGCCTGTTCTTGGCAGCAGTGAAGGCAGTATAAATTTTGTCTATCCAATAAATGGAAAGACCAGGAAGAGCGTAGGTCAGTAGTTCTCGAATCGAGGCTAAGCTAGGGAAGTAACTCTGATGTCACCTGGAAGACACCAAATATGCATTTGGAAGGATTAATGGTAGCCCCAAAACTGTTTAGCCATTGAAGCACTGCTGAGAGATATTAAGTTAGTTTATGAAAAGGATAGACTGCCCCTCACTATATGGCAGAGATGTTATGTCGCAGACAGGCACAACAAAAAGAGTAGAAAACACCTAAGCATTTGGTCAGAAGGCCTTCCTTTGAAATAGACAAAACACTCAAACACACACACACACACACACACACACACACACACACACACACACACACACACACACACACGCCCACTCAAGCATTCAGGCAAAAAGAACACAAATGCATGACCACTGTCTCTTGCATTGACAGCCAGAGACAGTTGTCATGTGTGTGTGAACTGCATTTGTGTGAGTTTGTATAATGTCTATCTTGGAAGAAGGGCTTCTGACTGAAAGCTTACATGTTCAGTAGTCTTGTCGTTGTGCCTGTCTGTGACTCAACATCTACACAATATAGTGAGTAGCAAACTATCATTTCATAATATTGTCATTATTCCATTATGAATTTTCCATTGCTTGATTTAGTTAGTTAGTTACTTTTGTGTTGCTGGCATCATTTTGCATGAGAATTTGCAATGATGTGGAATGAGAAATTTTATATTTCATGCTGAACATTTATAGGGCTTTTTTTAAAAATACAGGTTTAAGTTAGTAATTTTAATTTCTATGCACTACCTTTCACACATTAAGATAAAGAAGTTCTCCTGTCGAATAACAGCAGATGTGAAGGATAAACTTTTTAAGTTTGTTTTCAAATTTAATTTTGCTGTCAGACATTTTATATTACTGGGCAAGTAATTAAAAATTTTTGTTGCAGCACTATGCATCTATTTTTGTGCTAAAGACAACATCAAGTAATAAAAGTATTTTTCATTCAAGTATTGTAATTATGTATATCGATGTTCCTTTTGATTTGCAGTGAATTACTTACAACAAACTTCATGAGAGAAGAAACTCGTATACTGTGAAGCAGTAGTCAGAATGCCCAACTCTTTAAACAGTTTACAAGATGTTTGTGGGTGAGTACCACATATTATTCTTACAGCATGTATCTGAGCAGAGAAGACTTTCTTTCTTAAACTTCAGTTACCCCAGAATGTTACATGATATTATTCAATGAAAATACGGAAAATGTGTCACCTTACTGATTAGTCTCGCCACAAGATTTGCTATGATTCTAAGTGTAAAAGTGGCTGAAATCAGTATTTTTAGGAATTCCAAAATGTGCTTTTTCCAGTTTAAACTATCATCAATATGGACACCTATTTATTATTTCCTTGCTGTGTATTACACTTATCATTGGTGTAGTACACCTAGATGTGCAGAACTGAGTATGTCACATCTTTTTAAAATGAAGGGTGAGGCAATTTGAAGAAAACCAGTCAATCATACTTTTAAGGAATCTGTTAACCATTTTTTTTTCAGTTTCTGTATATGTGATGGGATTGATTACAATACAGGGAGTAAATGGACAAGAAAAAAAATTCCAGGATTTTTTCATATCTCCCAGTTAAAAAAAACACAATTTCCAGGGTCAAAATACACTGTAACTCTGGCAAAAGAACATTTTTTTCGGTGTGACAATATACATTGCCGCAAAGCTGTAAATCTTGTCATTCCTTTGAATGGTGAATGTGTTACATAGTGGCAAAGAATTTCCCGGCACTTTGGAAAACGAAAGCCAGCAAAAAAACAATGCATTTTGGAAAGATCTTTAATGCACAGCAACATTTACAGTGTATACGTTTGCATTATGGAAGTATAATGAAACTCCTGCAAATACAGCAAGGTAATTACTGAAACAATGAAATCAAGTTTGGGATGTGCTTTGTCAGACAGTCATAGTTCAAGTCGCAAGCCTTTGACAGCAGATATTCAGAGCACAGGACACACAATGTACTCCCCCAATAGTGACATTACTGTTAAGTAGTACAGACACACAAATAGGAAATGTTGATTATTTAAATTAATGTACATACAACATAGCTGCAAGAAAAGCTACGCTTTGACATATAATATTAGTCCTCAAAAATTTTTTGCTGTTTTCTTTTTCTGATCTTATGATTATGCAGGATCCTAATAACACAGTTTAAATTTCTGACAAGCCTTACTATAAATTTCATTGCTGTGTGTCCAATGTTTCATGGGTTACCTGCCTGAATACAATTTCTGCTGAGCATTTTGACTTTTGCACAGAAAAGCCAGTTATGTATGTAATTGCTTCTCCCATTTTCCTTTTTAGAACAATTAAACTTTTTGCCAGTGTTATTGCATAATTAATAATCTATGAAAGAACTAAAATAAATACGAGGAACTAATCTTAAAACTTGATGTTTCTCAGCTTGCTTTACCCTTTAAGATATACCAAACCACAAATATGGCAGTAAAATACTAAATAACAGCATAAATGTCTGGTCTTCATTATTAATTTGTGAATGAGTGTCTAATGCTCTGTGATTTAAGAAATGCATTGCACATTCTCAAACATAACATAATTCATCTTGTATAAAAAGAAATACATTTTGAAAGTAATATTTCTCCAACCATCATTCATTATATTTTCCCACACCTGTTACAAAGTTAAGCATTTGTAACATCACACTGATTGAAACAAGGGCCATGAGAAAGACATGTTGAAAACAAGTTGTTATGAATTACTGCTTAGTCTTTGACATATTTTCTGCTGGCAGAAACTTGTGTGTGCACTGTTTTTTTTCCTTTTCTTTTTTCTTTTTTTTAATGGCGTTTTTTCTTTGTAATTAAAGTTTTATTTTGGTGTTATTCTCTCATTTATGTTTTATTGCTGAAATATTATTCTGCAGCAGTGGCCTAAAGTGAAACTCTTAGTTAGGGATACCTATACTGCCAATCAAAAATACACAAATTTAAGTGAAAACTAATAAAATGAAAAACTCCCAGAAGACTAAAAAATTACTGGGTTTTACCCATTTGCCCTAGGGTGTATACAACCTGCAAACTACCGTTATCTGCTTGTTGTATATTTGCTGGCATATTGTTTCGACTTACAAGAAATATTTGATTGTCCCCTGTCAGAATTATGTCCCTGGACTACATTGGCTATATGTATCATCAATAACATAAAATGTCAGTTTATATCAGAAAATACTGTGATTCACACAGTAGATTCCATAGATAGGTCACAGATAACAGATAATATCAACCAGAACTTTTATATGGCTATAATGGCAGGGTCACTATGAATGTAGTGTGCGGACTATAAGTTGAGAATGTGGGTCTCAAGGGGAATGTGCTGGCAATAAATCTTTGCAGTCGCACTATCCTCTGTGTCCTCAGTGGCTCAGAGGGACAGAGTGTCTGCCATGTAAACAGGAGATTCCGGGTTCGAGTCCCGGTTTTGGTACACATTTTCACCTGTCCCTGTTGATGTATATCAGTGCCCATCAGCAGCTAATGGTATTGATTTAATTGTAATTTCAGAACTATTTTATTATTCAATGCTATAAAATTTGGCTAGTGAACATGTAAATGGCATTCTCAGTAGAACAACTCTTCTGAATCCCAAACTATCTTTTGGTGAGGATTTTTTTGTGACGGTAAGGCACTATTTAAGAATATAAAACCTTCTCAGAAGTCAGCAGTTCACTGTCGCTACAGTGGAGAAGAAAGTGCCAGTATGAGTTAAGGTAGGGGGAGTAAAAAGTCATGAAGCACACCATCAATGAATTTGTGCTACATTTATGCAGAATTTTTGAGATAAAATGATGTGCAATGTGATTCAAAGAGGCCAAAGGGTGTGCTGAAGGCTGTCTTTGGACTGTTTCCTATGGTGACTGGTACCTAGATGAATGAGTCAATTCAGTGGAGAATACTGAAGTGCACCTTAGGGCAATGGTTGAAGTAGCAAAGTTGTAGAACAGCATATATGTCTGGGATGGTGCATGCATTAGGAGTGCAATATTTGCCACAAATTTTTCAAAGATGTACCCTTTCTCAATGTGAGGTGGAGAAGAGAGGAATACAGTTGACCACAATGCCATTTTCTGAACATCTCTGTGGCAACACCTCAGTAGATGGCTGCTGTTGTCACCTGCAGCTGTTAGTGCTTCACAGGTGAATACTGGCAACAGAGCTGTCTGGGACCTTCTTATGCTGTCTCTACAATAGGTTCTGTTCAAATGGCAAATGAGGCCATTCCAGTGCATAAACTCGAATTCAGCTTTAGCAGCAACAAGCTGCTCCAGTGTGAGGTGTCATAGTCTGCTGAGAACTGTAGAGTCAGGTGTGATGTGAATGTGATGCACTATGCCGTGTCATATTTCTCTTGGTGCTCCAGGTGGGAGTGCATTGGCTGGATAAAGGTCAAGAAGATCCTGCTACTACAGCATGGATGAGCTTGAACACAAAGTTTTGCACAATGCTACAGAACCCACCGTTATCCCACTGGAGTCCTTGTCAGTGAGATGAGAGATAGGAATGCTAGGGAGCAGCTAAAAATGTAGTAAGAAATCAGAACCAATGACTGTTTCTGTGACAATTGTGATGGTGAATTTACAGCTGAAGGTACATTGCAATCCTAGATCCAACTGGAAAGAATAGGCACCACAAGTGGTGACAGACGAGTTGTTGGGAGCTGACTGCTAAAATAGTGTTGGTCATTTTTAACACCCAATGAGCATGGTGTGTCATGGAAGTCAGACCATATGTCTATAAGAAAACAAGGGTCAGTTTTTCTGTCTGAGATGAAAAAGCATTTTGAGGCAGCGTGACAACTGTATGTCCTCATTTGCAGATGCTGCTGGCATTTGGATGGTTGCACAGTGGGCGAGATTGGGAAGTTTGCTTGCCAAAGGTGAAGTGATTCCAGCACATAGTGGGTTGGTCTTTGGAAGGACAACATTCATAAGTGTGCTGGTGAGGATGAAGTGGTGTGGGAACTGCAGCTGGCTATGCATAACCTGCAGACACTTGAGCTGTGAGGGCTTCAATCTGGGCCATAAGCAGCTGGAATTACTGGCTGACCAGAAGGGTACTGAAGTACTGTAGCCCACTGCGCAGAAAGGTGGTGTAGTTATTGTGTCAGAGGTGGCATTGCTTGGTTTGATAGTGGCAACATGAGCTGCATGGGAACATGGGGCTGCAGTTAGGGTCACAGCTACAATGTCAGTGCAGGACACTAATTCTTACAGTGCAAGTGTCTGCTCAGTTGCATGGCTGGCACATGCCATCCGAGGCAGCCAGATCAGCAAAAGCACATGGAGCAGCTCATCTGGAACTTTTCTAATGTTTGACTGCAACAGAATTTTGTACAAGCATGTTTTTAGAGTAATTCAAACAACAATGGGTAGTGAGTACTGAAAAATACTGAATTTGGAAAATAAGTGGCACCCTAATAACACATCCCATTGCTCAAGTGACCAGTGTTTATGCTACCACTGAAGCCACAAAAGGCCCCATCACACAAGTGGCCACTGAAATTATGACGCCATCACAAGACACATAAAAAACCAGTGCATTCTGCCTTGTGTCTCTGTGATTAAGCATTATACGGAGGTAAAGTGAAGTTACAGCAATGGGATCACATCAGAAACCTCTGAATCATACACTTAAATCGGGTGTAGAGTTGGATGAAAATATTACTCATATAAATTGGACTCAAAACTCTCAGCCTCTACCATTTGGCATCAAGTATTATATTTTGATGTGGACTGGCGCATCATCATACTAGCACTGTTTCACACTGGGCAATGCTTTAAGCTTATTGCTTGACTAACCAGTGCCATATTCGGGCCAGTGCTGTAAGTTCACAATTTGCCCATTAGATAGCAGTACGATAGGAGGCTGAACTGTGTGACTGTCAGTTGCAGTCACTACATGGTGAAACATCTTTCAGGTACAATATAATTGAACATTGGAGTCCCTCAAGGGGATGTGTTACGTGCAGTACTGTTTCTTATTTATGATGCTAGTTTGAAAACTTCAGAGTCATCACCATATATCAGTGCTAGTGCAGTGATGTTCCCACATAATAATAGGTCACCCTTTATGGGTAATCACATGATGTGCCAGCGCTCTGCGTAGAGGTCCATGGTGCATACGTCTTTCTTAGCCCGGTAAACAGACAACCAAGAGAGTGTCACAAACAACATACTAAAAATCCCAAGCAGTGTGGTTTAAGGGAGGGGGGAAGGGGGGGGGGGGGGAGTTGTTGAAAGTTAGCTTTCTCATGTTTTTTTCCCAAATAAATAAAAAAATGTGGGTCTTAGGAAAAACGTTTCCCAATGAAAAATCAAACTACATTAAATTTCCTACAGAAAAGTTCCTATTCATTTCTTTTCTCTAGGCCCAGTAGTTCCTGCATTGTTAAGTATAGAAACACTGCATGCTGACAAAAATATTGATTTAACAACTTACAATTAATGTTTATTTTTAATGGTGTGGGTTGAAAACATATATTAAACATGTTTACCACATCTAAGTGCCATAGAGCCCTATTAATGGATGAATTGTGTTCCGTGGGTGTAACAGGGTGAAAGCGGAATATCTGGAGTAGAAGAACAAGGGAAGGTAGATTGTCGGATTGCAGGGACTTCCTTCCTTCAAAAATTGGCAAACTGAATGTTGAGCAGGTTATTCCCCATTGTATCTACCCACTATGTCATAAGAAGAAACTGCAGGATGTTCCATGAAATTATGCTGATCCTCCACAGTGGGCCTTATCAGCCACTGGTGACACAACTCACAGACAAATACGGGGGTTGTTTATTGTATACTAAATGCAGTAACACTACATGAAATGGAAATATGAGTTACTAGTAACACTAACACAAGAAATGCACATGGACATTATACACATAAATATCTGCATAATTTTCTACACTGCCGGAGAGGAAACTGATTCTTAGTCATTCTGTAAGGCAGCTAAAATGTTCTTCTGGGAAAGGCAATTTTCTTGACTGTGAGTACTGCTCAATTGTCATGTTACAGATGGACTTTACTCTTCCGGGATTTCCTGTCCAGTTCTCTTAAATAGGCAAAATAACTTCACTAAGCTTGTGTGTATGTAGTAGAGGTACTTTCAGTTTACTGAGTACTTATTCAAAGTTGTTAAGTGAGCTAATATGTGAAAATGCTCAACAGCTGTAGTTGTCAACAGTCTATTATACAGAAGATCCTATCCCAAGGGTAAATCTGTCAGTATACTGATTTCATTGTATCCACTTTCGCTATCTGGAATAATTTTCGAACCTTGAAGTGTATGCCTCCAGTATCCCAACATCTGAGCTGACACAGAGGCATAAACTCCAAAACTCTATAATGGAAGTGGTGGGTTACGTAGGTGTTACAGAACTTCAGATATTTCAACAGGCCCTAAGGTTACAAAAGTGATGGGATAGCAATATTCACATATGCACATGGTAGGAGTATTGTGTACACAAGGTATAAAAGGATATTTCATTGGTGGAACTGTAATTTGTAATCAGGCATTTCATGTGAAAAGGTTTCTGATGTGCTTAAGGTTGCACAGTGGGAATTAACAGACTCTGAATCCAGAATGGTAGTTGGAGCTACACACATGGGACATTCCATTTCGGAGATCATTAGGGAATTCAGTATTTCACAATCCACAGTATGAATAGAGTGCCAAGAATACCAAATGTCAGACATTACCTCCCATCACATACAAGACTGTTGCTAGTGGCCTTCATTTAATGACTAAGAGAGCAGTGGCATTTATGTAGTTTCCGCTGTTAACAGACAAGGAACACTGCTTGAAATAGCTGCTCAAATCAATGTGGGATATACTACAGATGTTTCCATTAGGACAGTGTGGCAAAATTTGACGTTAATGGGTTATGGCACAGATATCTAAGGCAAGTGCCTCTGCTAACAGCATGAAACAGTCTGCCAAGATACACCAGTAGCCCAGAAGTAACTGCAAAAGAGCATAAAATTATCAGAAAGAAATGCCAACTGAAAGTGCAAGAAATTGCCAAAGATGCAGGGATGCCATGTGAATGGTCATATCATACTTTAACAGTGGAATTGGACATGAGGAAATTGTCTGCTAGGCAGCTGCCATGACTCTTTAATGGAAGATCATAAATGCATTGCTATGGAAATGTCTGATCAATGTTTGACCACTTTTCAGAGCAACCAACAGGAATTTTGTGCCAAATTTGTGATCACAGATGAATAGTGGGTATATTACCACAACCCAGAGACAAAACAACAGTCAAAACACTGAAAACATAATGATTCATCACCACTGAAGAAATCAAATGCAAAATGCCAAAGTTGTTGGTTTTTTTGCAGGCATAATGGATCTAATTTTTGAGATGAGATCAAGGCTGTGCAGTCATAAAGCACTAATCAGGCATCAATCAGCACAGTACCAAAAACAGTATCGAGAAGGTACTGTCTCATATGCCAATAGGAAGAGCACGCAGTGCCACACCTCCAGAAACTCAAGAGTTTGTCTCCTCCTGTCAATGCTGATTTAACCAGTGACCCATATTTGGTCAGCCCAGTTTGGTTGCAGACTTCAAGAACATCAGTACTGAGTATTAGAAAGACAATACTTTGCCTGCATTCTGTGAGTAGTAATAGATTGTCAGTTTACTTGCACATAGGAGGCACAAGAAGTTAAGTAATAGTTCTCTTTTTCGTAGAAATAAAGTGTTATATTAATCTTCAAGTGTTTTCTAGATGATTTTGGATTCCTGTCACCTACCTTTGCTGTACTCTGCTCTGTCGCAGGGTGGGACTAATATGTCTCCCTTTTCTTTGAGAAGCACATTGCACCTAACTGTTCTTTCTTTTGCCTGGCTTCTACTTATAATTTTTTGTGGTGCTCCTCTCTTTAAAATGCCCTCTATTCTAGCAGCTCATTATTGAACAAGCCACTGCTGCATCCGCTCAACCACTGCAGCCAGCCACATCTGCAACACCACCTCCATGCATTCCACCATTGCTACCTTTTGATGCACAACAGGAATGGAATGAGTACTATGCTCAGCTCATTGCACCAAACATCCAATGTGAGGTACTGTGAAACTTCATTATTTCTTGTCAGTGGCAGGCACAGGAGTTTACCACCTCACCCAGAAGTCATTCCCAACTAGTATGCTGGAGTTGCTAGATTTTGTAGATCATTTACTCCCTCACTAGGTATTATGAGAAACAGATAGAGGTTGTTGCAGTTCATCACAAGTTCTTTTGCTTGAGGAAAAAGCCAGAATGGTCATATTGTCAGTGGATCACAGAACTTCAGGGTTTGACACAACAGCGCCCTTTTCATTATAGCTGTGGACAGTACTATACTGACGCAACGATCTGTGATGGAATTATACACATTGTGCCAGACAATAAGTTTCAATAACAAATTCTCAAACATTTTGATCCTACATTGAAACAAATTATTGAACATCAAGACTCATGATATGCCATGCAAAACTTTGAGGTAGCTCGAATTGGCAGTGTAATGCAAATTGTCAAACAGTTATGCCCTTGCAACTGACCACCACACACAAACAGGCTACCTTGCAGTGGCCAGAGTAAAGGACTGTCAACGCGTGTGTCTGCTGTAAAATCATAACCCTGCTGCCTTCCACACATAAAAGACAACATTACCCTTCATGGAATATGACTTGCTTTGCCTGTGGAAAGCCAGGTCATATACAGTCTGTGTACTTGCAACAGATAAAGAATTCCACCCACGTTCACTCTTGTAAGCTCACTCAATGAATGGAGATTTTTCTAAACCAGCTACCGGTACTGGTAACAAACAAACTCAGTATGTTCCTTCACCCCACCTGAGTCCTTTGCAGTGACAGTCAAATAAACTGTCTGTAAACTTTGTCAGTGCTGGATGCTGTAAGCTTTTTCAGTTAGACACTGGCACTTCCGTTACATTGCTTAATTGAGCCACTTATGAACAGTTGGGCCCGCAACAGTTGACAAAATCTTGCATGCAACTTACTGCGTATAACAGTTTCACACCAGAACAGTGACATTTACAATTTTGCATTAGCAAGACTGTAAGATATTATTGGGTGAGAGTTATTTTATCTGTTTAGTCCTTGTATTCAGGACAATGTACTTTCTGTTTCTGCTTTCAACCCAAAAGACAGCATTACTCAATTGATAGAGGAGCTTCCTGTTTGTTTTCTGAAGGATGTGGCAGTGCAAATAATTTTGTGGTTGCACATTACAAATGAAGGACAATGTGCAACCCAAGTGTTCTTGGTGCATCCCATACATTATGCACTTAGAGACAATGTTGCAAGTGAACTTAAAGAATGGCAAGACAATGGTGTTATTGCTCCTATCCAGGCCAGTCAATAGGCTTTTCCCTTGGCTATCTACCAAAGACTTCTGGAAGACTTTCTCTTTCTGTTGACTTTAAATCCATGGTGAATCCACAATCAATAATTGATACTTATCTCTTGCCTCACCCTGAGGAATTGATGTACAGGCTTTGTGCCAGTCACTATTTTTCAAAAACTGACTTACACAATGTGTATTTGCAAATTCTGTTAGTTGTGGATCTCAGAAAGTTTTTTAATCAACACACATTTAGGGTTGCTCAAATTTTTGTGCTTACCCTTTGGCAGTGTTTCCTCGCTTGGCATATTCCAACGCTACTTAGAATAGCCTACTGCAAAAGTTCAGTAGTGTTCAAATCCCGTGGATGCCACCGTGGATACAGAATGTCCACTGGAGGAACATATCTGTAACCTTCATAATGCTTTTTCAAGTACTTTCAGCTGCACGTTTGAAGTGTCGCCAGGACAACTGTGCCTTTTTCCAGACTGAAATTCACTACTTAGGCCACGGTCTTAATAGTCAAGGTGTTCATTCCATTCAATCACATTTGTTGTCCATCCACGACCTCTCTGCCCCCTAGAACATGACAGAATTGCTGTCAGTTTGTGGGAAGTTGACATATTGTACATATTTCATTGACAGGTTGTGGCTCCACTGCATCATTTGTGCTAGAAGAATGTGCCTTTTGTTTGACCTAAGAGTGTCAGGATACATTCCAGAAACTTAAAACTGACCTGCTGAGTGACAGGTGCCTTGTTTAGTTTGATCCCAATAAGACTGTGGTTTCTGAAGTGGCAGCTGTGCTCTCATACAGATTTTGTTCACAGGACAGGCTGGTTACTTTTGCTTTCAAGTTATTGACCAAGACTAAATGGAACTATTCAAGAAGGAACCGCTCACTATTATTTAAAGCATGATAAAGTTTCACCATTATCTGATTAATGTGAAGTTTTGCCTAGTGATGGATCAAAAGCCACTTCAGACTTTGTTTCATCTGTACCACCATGCACAGCTTAGAAGCTGCTTTCTTGTTGTCACAGTATCAGTATGAAATACTGTATCACTCACATCAAAGCATACAAATGCTTATGCTCTTTCTCACCTTCCTGTTGGTCCTTACTCTGAATTTGATGCACAGGGTACTGAACTTTTAAAAACTTTTGCCCTGAACTATAAGAAAACTGCACAGGCCACAGAAGAAGACCCTGACCTGAATTACATCCCTACTGCTTGACCTTGTTCAGTGAAAAACTTTCACAATTATTTTGTGTGCTAATATTTTGATGATAGGCATAGCCTCTCCATCCGGTACAGCGTAATTTTATTGCAACATGACTCTGGGAAATTGTGTGTGCTTATTTCTAAAGCATTGCAAAAAGATGTGTTGCAATTGCTTCACCAAGGACATTGGGGAATTGTATGCACATTGGCACTGTACTTGGACAGTCATGGATGCCCACACTGAGCATATGAAGTCACAGTGTAGCACTTAAGATGAGATGCTATTGGTTCCACCGCAAATGTTTTTAGCTTGGCCAAAGTCTCAATCATACGGCAATGAGAGCCTACTGACTTTGCTAGTACATTTTGGAACACTCATTGGCTTATTGTTCAAAAATGACCAAATGTGTGTGAATCCCTTAGGGACCAAACTGCTGAGGTATCTGTCCCTAGACTTATACACTATTTAAGCTAACTTATGCTAAGAACAACACACAAGCCCATGCCCAAGGGTGGACTCGAACCTCCAGCGGGAGGTGCTGTGCAATTTGTGACATGGCGCCTCAAACTGAGCAGCCACTCCATGTTGCAGCACATTGTTATGGACTATTTTAGCAAATATCCATTTGCACTGCCCGTGAACTCTACTACATTGCTTAGTACCATCCAGACTTTGTCATATATTTTTTGCTTGGAAGGTTTGCCTGAAGTGTTGGTTACAGTCTATGGACCACAGTTTACAACTCAGGACTTTGAGCAGTTTTGTGTGACCGATGGTATCATTCCTATTACCTGCCACTCTGTGTCATCCTCAGTCGAATGGAGAAGCTGAGCAATTTGTGCGTATGTTCAAGTAAATCAAATCCCAGCCCCCCCCCCCCCCCCTCCCCACCCATGGTCCATCACTGGAGGGGCTTCTACAGTGCCAGTGCCACCGCACGCTGCTCCAGTTGGTGCACTCACTGTAGTGCATGGCACCTCCCATGCTCTACAAATATCGCTTTGTGCCTAATGCTTCCACTCTTTTCAGAGTTTTTGGTTGCACCGGGTGCTAGAAGAGGGGAACAATTGTTTGAAATTTGTGTGCTTGCATATATTTAACTTGAGGACCTGCTGAGTTGCTGTGCCAAAATCAGAACAAGATTCATTCTTGTCACTTGTGAGAATCTTCCACAGATTTTCTGTCCCCAGATTCACATCCTATCAGGATCATGTGGCTGGTATGGGTGCAACTGGATGCCTCTTCAGCACTGCCTGTGAAACTGGTGGAGCTGGATCCCATTGTCCTCAACACTGCATCAGCTCATCTTCCAAGCACTCATCCCAGTGCTCACCATGGACTGGACACTTTCGTCACCACTGCTATCTCCGTTTTTCATCATAACAGCTCAGGAAGAGAATGGACATCTTTCCAGGGTTTTCCAACTGACATTCTCTAAGAACACTGGAAAAATGTTGGAGATATGGCCAGGGGCTTAGTGCTGGTCCCAATTGTGGCTTCCCCTGCCATTCAGCTTCCTGCCCCTCCCCCATCACCTGTTGCTGTAAGATGGTTCCCTACATGACAATGGTGCAGCATTTTGAGGGGAGGAAAGTGCAGTCCAAAGGTATTGTCTGAACACCGAGCAGAGCAGTACCATGAAATGACACTGAGAAGGCAGTGACCCACATGTCAATGGAAAGAGTGGGCAATGTCACACCTTCAGGAAGATAGGATTCAGCACCACCTGTCAACACTGATTTAACTTGCAGCCCATCACTGGTCAGCTCAGTGTGATTGCAGACTTTGAAAGCATCAGTACTGAAAATTAGGAAGATTATGCTTAGCCTGTGTTCTGTGAGTAGTAATAGATTGTCAATGTACTTGCATAATATGAGGCACTAGAAGTAAAATTATGGTTCTCTTCTTTTTAGAAATAAAGTGTTACAGTAATCTTCAAGTGTTTTGTACAGATGATTTTGTACTCCTGCCACCAACCATCACAACTTCTCTTCTTCTTTGTCTGCGTCGGATCTGACTCCCACAGTAGCTGACACAAGAAAGGCATTGGAACATAATTGGGGCAAGTGTTTTAGTATACAGAGGACAACACTGAAACATAAAAAAGTTTCTCAGATGTGAGTCGTTTATTTCTATTCTGTTCAATGAACTTTTCAAACTACCTCATACGTTAATAGCTTCCCACTGCAGGTCACAGAATGTGAAGAGTGTTACTTGCTGACAACAGCAATATAATAATTGCAAAAAGGACACCAGAAATGTTACGAGTAAAAGCTAACAAGGCAGTTACATCCGTCCCAGATGGTTACTCTTAATATAAAAGAGACTAATAACAAGAACTTCTAGATAAGTAAAAAAAACTAATACAATAAGCCTTAAAGTACAATATGAGAGCATAGAGTTTGTAGCTAGCACAAAATTTTTAGATAGGCTATGTGTGTTGATGAACAATTAAAATGTGATGAACGTTTGTCATTTTCATACAAATGTGGGTTCCACGCATATAAACTTTTGTGTTGCGTATGTGCACCTACCTCTTGCAATAAAACAAAATCATTTGAATATCATTGCAAAGATTGTAATTCACCCCCCCCCCCTCCCCCTGAAAAAGAAAAACAGTTGAAGACAGTTATGTGAGTTGATATGTGACCTGAATTGACCTGAAATGCAATGACGTGACAGACAATGTCGATATACCTTAACTTGATGGCGCCATGACGTGACAGTGCCATGATGGCCAGTGTGAAAAGGCCTTAAATAAATAATATGTAACCAAAGATGCGAGTTGTGATTTGTGAGTGCAAGCACTGTATAATTTTTTTCTTATATGTGGGGAAATAGTTCCCGAGTGTAATGTGGCATGTGTTAAACTACAAGTTCGTTATTCAGGAAACCAAGAACATTCTAATATCTTGGAAGAGTAGTTTGAGTTCAGGTGATATTTACTTGCCAGCTGTTGGTTAGTTTACCACAGTACACAGCATTTTCATCATTGAGTGTTATTTCTTTTATAAATGTGTTTGTGGCCTCTGATTTGTCCCTTCATGAAATATATTTCTGGCTACAACATTTGAATTTAGTCTTACTTGTATTTAACTCTTTGTCACAGCTGTAATACCATAACCTACGCTATAACATTGATACCCACCCATATTATTTCAACTGACACCATGCTGAAAGCTGTGAAACTATACAAAATTTGTTGCATCCTTTGTGAATGGTAGCTCATGGTACTATTACACAATTAAGCTACGTGTGTGATCCCAGCTTTAATAATCGTGTATTATTTTCAATCTTCGATGCCGACTTGTTACAATGAGTTCAAAAAAATACCTTGGGAGGTGCCGGAACGCCATTCCTACTACCACTTGTACCTGTGGGGTAAAGTGCAGACAATTTACATGTAAAAGATCACGTTATTACAATGTAAAGAGAGAAAAAAAGAACGCAACATAGTGGATTAGAGCGAAAATTTGTTCGTATTCTGCAGCATATAGCATTGCGATTGCTTAGTTCTGGGAAAAAAAAAATTCCCAGCTGACACAGCAATAAGTTGCAAGACAACTCCAGCTTAGCGGTAGACGCTTCCATAAATTCGTAGGCGTCGAACATCTTGTGCCATATGACACATGTTCCAAGTTAGGCCCGGTCTACTTTTTGTGTTCGTGTCACAGTACAGGCGTGAAGACACTGATATTTTCATACTGCAAGTGTTCGACAATGTAAACATTGTTAATTTGTTAACAATGTTACACGCCTACTGCCTTGGAAGTGCCGGCTCCTACCTGTTTGGAAAAAAATGTAATAATAATAATAATAATAACACTGGACAACAAAATTTGACCGTTTTCATACTTTGGAAACAAAGTTAATTTGCGTACGAAATCGAGGGAACTGAATGCGAAAACAACAGCTTTTGGCACAGCTGTGTCGAGTTTGCCTTGTGGCTTCATCGGTTGACACACTGTAGTAAAATGCGGGAGGTTGTGGAACAGGTAGTTCTTGAGAGGATGGCACAGGACGAATAGCTGAAGGGATGTTGGGAGAAATGGAAGGCCGCTTTTTTCTGGATACGCGCTTAGTTGGAGGAATCACGTTAAAATTGCAGTTTGTAGAATGATCGGTGGGCTCTCCCCATATCACGGGAACAGCTAACGGCATGCTTGGTCTTTTTACGTGAAGCCAGTCACACAAGTCTGTAGAACACGTATTACAACATATGAATAGCACCCACTTCCCGTCCATATCTCACACTTCACAACAAAAATACAAGTAGTTAGCGTTCTTTATTATTGGCATGAATTTCTTTTTGGATTGGCAAATGTTACCTCACCGCAAATATAACAAAAATTGACAGCATTGTTCACATACTTACGCAACATGTTTCTGGTCAGCATATATATAAATTTCTCACTTCAACCACTATAAACATACAATTTCTGGTAGCCCTCCATTTTGACAGGTACGAAATTACTTCTTTGATGGTTAAGCGTCTCTTGGCACTTTTCGAGTTTAGCTGAACACACATGAAATCTTTCATTTTTTACCGATTATTCTCAACCTCTCACGTTTCAGCAAACCATGACCGAAAGCCCATTCAATAGCTGAATCACTATCACGGCAACAATCGAACAAATTTACCATACGAAATTCGGTCAAATCAGGGAAAATTCTAGTCATTACGAGTTAGTAGAACAAACGCACAGAAGAAACACCGAACTAATACTTAAGTACACTG